>NW_013665763.1:896990-928997 GCF_000517525.1 Limulus polyphemus
GTATGAGGTGAGGTATGTTTTCGAAATGAAAGTACAATGTTTTGACTGCATATTTGGTCATCTTCAGGTACAAACATTAAACACGAGGAAAAACTGATAACTTTATCAGTCACAACATATTTCCTTTCACTCATGTTTTATCTATATTTACATTTTCAGATGTTGACTGTTAATGTTTTTTTGTTACTTCACAAATAAAGCAGATTAACTTGACTTTATAATATTAACTAGTGTTATAGCAATTTGTGTCAAAATGAGTTCCTTCTTAGAAAAATACAGGAACCTGTGAAACATTTGACTTTTTACTACACAGTTTTTTTTTGTTTCTCACAAAATCACTTTTATTTAGCATTTGAATAACAGTGGCTAATAACAATTGAGTTTGGCAATTAAAATGTCCTGTTTATAGTATAAAAGGTTTTTATTTTAGTGACTAAGCTATGTGGCTAAATTTAAAAACTACAGGTGGGTGTCCACTCTCCTGTAAGCTATTGTTGGGTATGGATTATACAGCATGTTACATATACAATCAAGCTTTGACTACACATTGATGGTATTTATATATTATACCTGCATTTTCAAAAGTTAATTTTATTATCTTGTTGATCTCACATTTAAAGCAACAAAAGTTCATTATAAATCATTAAAAAACAATCTTTTGCATTTAGTCACATTAATACTCAACAGATAACATGACCAATCATATAAAAACATGTGAAGTCACAGACAAACTTTGTTCAATTTCTGACTGATGACAAACATTATTTTGTATCCTGAACTTGTGTGTCATCACAACAAATACTAAAAAGCCTGAAAGGAAAACATACAAATTCCCAAAATGATCAAATAAGTTTTTAAAGACTCTTATTCAAAAACATACATTGAAAGTACAAGGATGTATTAACACCTCCTCTTAATACATTAGAAATGTTTCACAATGCTTAATGATATTGCACAATTTTATTTAACAATTAGTCTAGTAGTATTTGATAACAAGCAACTTTATAAGTTACCAGTATTCCCAAAATATTAACCTGATTAGATTTTTCCCAATATTTCAGAAAACAATTAAATACTATACTTTATTATACATCTTTGAATACTATTATGGTAAAAAAAAATTACTTATATTGTTTTATCTAAAACACTGGTAAAACCAAGATATAAAAAGTCAGGATAAGTAAGCTTCATAGTTAAAAAAGTCCAATATGTCACAAATTCCTGTAGTGTAGTTTGTTATGTTTTTGTGAACAGAATCATTTGGACTCAAAATTTCTAGATCACTAGCTAATACCAGACAAGACTGATTTACCATTTTTACTTTCTTATAGTTTTTTAACTTTTTTTTTTAATACTTGAGAGTATCTAAGTTAACAAAATAAATTAGTATTTTAATACTGCATATGAGTTAATAATTCTAAATCACTGGAAAATACCTCAGTTTGGCAATCATCTTCAGATGTTTGGGAGTTTATGCCACCAGAAACCTGAAATTGAAGTTCTTCCAACAGCTTGGTTTTATCTTTCAGCTCTTTCTCACTATTATCAAGCTGGTTATTCATCTCCCTTTCAGAATCAAAAAGTAAAGAAGAACAATAAAACTAATACTATAAGATTAACTTGAAAATTTTTAAATCTGTTAAAACTTTAAAATATAATGTAGATTTCTAATGAGTGATTTCTATGATCTTTACATGCTGTACAAGACTTAATCTTCAAATTGCTAACTTGCTTATCATTTACTACCAATGTGGTCAAAAAATCTTGCATCATCTTGAGTAACTTTACATTTTGCATTTTACAGTACCCAGAATAAAGAACTGACCCCCAAAAATTTGAGATAAATTACTCATTTTCTATATAAAAGACATACAGTTTCCCAACAGTAATTAGTTGGAGTAACTATAATATTAATGGTATTTTTCTTTAAACTTCTTTTGTGGACTTGTATGTTTTAGGAACCCTGAAACAAACAAAGTCATGATCCCACAAGTAAATTGGTACATAAATAGTTTCAGAAAAAGTGTTTAGCTAGGCAATGAAATTCATATGAGCCCACTGGTAACACATAATATGTCCATTCTTTAGAAGAGAAAGTATATATATAAAGGTATTATTTCACCTTAAAGTGATGAAAACAGCATTTAAACATATTAATAAAGTCCTCACATATTTGTCTTACACTTACAAATTGTTAGCCTGGTTACAAAATAAAAGCAAACCTAGAATTAGTGATGGGGTCCGTGTACTACGAGTTATTCAAAAAACAAAAACTCTAACAATTTATATACCTAATAGTTTGTGCGACAAGATTGTTAGTTACAGGATTCCTACTAACATACAAGTCACATATAACAAAAATACCATTAATACTGTGATTAACTCTACTAGTTACTGCTGTATTTTTATATAGCAAATGACTGACTGATTTCTTCCATTCTCTTGGTCAGTTCTTTACAGTGAGAGTTGTGACTGGCAAAAACATAAAATTATTCTATACAATCCAATAAGTGGACCTTGATGGTAGTGAATGATATGTAAAAAAGCAATAATTTGAAGGCAAAATGAGACAACACCGAAATCATAAGTTTACAGAGCATATCTCTCATACAACAGAGTCCACTTGTTGCATTTTATCAGTATAATACTATTCATGTAAATTACGATTATGATAATTTACGATACATTTTGATTTAAATGTCATCTACACTAAGAACCCTACAATGTAGAATCATTTTTTTACCTTATATCCCTTTTTTGCTTGTCTAATAGAACTACTTTTTCATGTAAATCACAAGTCACATGGTGCAATTCAGTTTTCAGGCGTTTTATTTGGCGTTCCTTTTTCTGAAAATTAAAAATTTCTCACAACCATGTCATTCTTAAAGTAATACAAAAAAAATCACAAAATACATATTTTTCTTGTTTAATTTATACACTGATCAGATAAAACCCAAGTGAGGTTTGAAAATCTGATGAAAAACTTTTATTTTGACCTACTCTGACTCCATAATTTTGACCACACTTAAGCTATATTTGAATACTTCTGTGTACTATGGATATCAATGCAGTAAAAATTAATCAAATAACTATACAGAGATTTGGCTACATGTTATAATGTTTACAAGAGTTTAAAACCTTCATAATTCAAAGCATTCACCACTTTAGCTTGAAATTTGTTTACAGATTTATTTTACCATTTTTGTGATTAAACTGTGTGCAACAAACTATTGTCAATCAGCAGAAGTCTGGTAGAGTTATTAACAAAAAGTATCTGTAAGTGTAATAAACAACAAAATCAATCTTTTTTATGATATTTCGGACACTTACTTATATATATATATATGTGTGTGTGTAATGGTTAGTGTTTAATTGGACATGTTTGAAAAGGATGTTTTCATGTTCATTGTTTAAATGTAAAAATAGTAGCTGATCCAAATAAAGTAACAAAAAAACAACTTAAAACCCAATGGATTTAAACCTGGTTTTTCCCATTTTTCAAAACTGCCAAGACTAGCTGCTACTGTAAACACTGCTACAATTATATCTGAAAAGTGTAGATAGCATTCTACAAAACTTATAGTGTCTCTTTCCAAGGCAGCTTTGTCTAACAACTTTTATCTTACTCAGACTCGTTTTGTGAGGAATTATAAAATCCACTACATGAAACCTAAGTCATACTCAATTTTCAATGCAGTTCTGTCACATACAGGTTACCATATAACAATAAAATTTCCTGGTATGACCCTTACCCAAAACAGTTGTGCTACTTAATTCACTACATGAAAACTCAACCTTATCCTCTGATTCCTCCCAATAAGGCACTTTTGTCTACTTAATTAACTACAAAGCAACTTAATATGGCAGAATTACTACACACAAATTCTAAACACGTTTATGTTAAAATTAACCATAAGATTAAAAACGTATTGTTTATGTTGTTTTCTAAAGGAAGATGATTCACAATATTCATAATTCAAGTTCAGAATAATAAACACACTTTTATAAGTGCAAATTAATTTATTCCAGTATTTCCTAATGTGCTGCTTTCAAAATACAATTTGTAATATAGTGAACAGCATATTATAAAATCAAGCACACATTTCCCTACAAAAACACATTTCATTATTAAACCATGATTTAATGTGATCCTATACACTGATAACTTATGCAGTAAACACTAAAACAAGGGGAATACTGTTCCTCGATTATTCACATGGTCAAAATCTTCATCCCTGAAAATCTACAAAAATTACTGAAAAAAAGGTGAATTGAATTACCTGAATCATATCCCTCTGGTGGTCAACAATTTTGTGGTACCTGGAAGCTGCTTCAGTCTTTAGACTGACCAGTCTAGAAGCTGTGGAGTCCAGCTGACTCCTTACATCTCTAGCCACTTTCTGTTGGACCTCAAGTTGGTGCCGATACACTGACCTTTCTGCTCTGATATCAATAAATAACATTTTTTTAAAAGAAATAACATCTTTATTATACAAACATTGATGAAATAAAAACTACCCATTTTTAAAACACATGAAGAAGCAAACTAAAACTTGACAGCAAAAAAATATTTATAAAATAATAAATAATCTTTATGAACAGTAACTGCTAACATAACTCAAACAACATGCACATTCAACCCTAACAAGCCATTTGATTATAACCATGGATGGCAGTTTATTATATTTGAAAAGAAACTATAAACTATGAAGTCACAAACAGCTGAAAGTTAACATTTTCCTTACCTGAAAATGCATTTTCAATAGATACTCACCTCTCACATGGAAAGCTATCTTCTCTGCGTGTCTGCCTTAGATATTTGGATGGCACTAGCCTTTAGACAACTCCCACCTAAACTCATGAAATATCTCGTGACTTCCACTACTGAATTATGACATTATTATGCAGTAAAAACCTTCCACCAATAGAAGGGTGACACAAACTCCCTGCACACTAGCTCCTTCTATGCCTTTTGCACTCGTGATCTTCATTCTATGATGAGGCAAGGAATACTAAGTTGCACAGGAAGGGGGGATAGGAAGAGTGGAAAGTGTGTAAAGAGGTGAGTATCTGTTGGAAATACATTTTCAGGCAAAGTGAAACACACTTCTGTACATGGAAAACTAGAATCTTACATTGATATGGTGGAGGGAACAGTTCAAAATTTACTTAGATGAGCTCCCTTCAGAAAGCACCCAAAAGAAACCCATGGAGTGTGACTTCTGATAGCAGGGGCTCCATAGGGGCACACTCATGGGAAATTGCATCTCATCTCTTACAGGGTGCATTCTTTGCCCAGAGTAGAAGGAAGAGGCTAATGAGCCCCATGTGTCATGGGTATGGGCAGAAGAAGAATATGGCCATCTGAGTAATTGCACACAAGAGGTCAGATAACCAATGTGTGTAGCATGGTTGGGGCACATTCACACCATACGTAGTTCACACCTCAAATCTAACGTCAAACTTACTGAACCAACACTGGCTGCAGGAGGAGGGCATAGAAATTAATCAACTCTACCAGCAGACTCTTGGACTGACACAAACTACAGCAGTAGTGCACAGAATTCATGCCATAGTGTGTGTAATGGTGGTGCGTGCTCGCCACAACTTTACATTCAGACTCTTGGTACATCACCAGCTGCAGGAGGGCATGTGCCTACAGCATGTGCTCACCTCGACTCTATTGAACAGACACAACAACAGGGGGAGGGCATGGTATATTGGTGCATGCTTACTTGACTCTACTGTACAGTCACCCCCTGCAGGAGGATGGCACATTTCTTGGAATGTGATTACCTCAACTCTATTGGACATGTGCAGACTGTAGAAGGAAGGCACAGTATGCTTCTAGTATGTTGATGGTATAATTATATGAGGGGTGACCTACGCTACATTAACAGTGTCACTACTGCTCCACTACCCAATGCTTGGTATCCCTTGTTCTAGCCCCAACAGTTAGGTCCCAATCAGTGAGGGTTCTCTAGGGTCCACCACCCCAGTGGCTAGGAACTGGTAAGTGGTAAGGGTCTTCCTTGCTCCACTCGAAGAAGAAGGGAGAATAATTTGCACTGGGAAGACCTGGAAAAAATATCTTGATCCCCATCAGTCCTTTTTCAGCCCAAAAGGTCTTTAACTGGAGACAGTGCAATGGGTGACCATATAAACCTATTTTGAAAATTTAGCAAGCAAGAGCTAGGGAATCAGGCAGAGCACCCCCTGGTGCTGGCTTTTTCTATGATAGTCTAAGAAATAGGTACAGTCTAGATCAGACAGTAGACAGATATCATAACAGACCACAAGGATACCTAAAGTGATCTGGCAGAACACCCCATCTCAACAGGGTGGATTGTATGAGTGCTTTCTGTTATCCTGCCTCGATGCAAAATTTTGGGAAATAAGTGTACCCTGGGAGGCACCACCAGCCACTTGGCAGGATCTGATAAGCAAATGGAATAAAGATGGTGGGTAGACTGTAGGACAATGAACAGAAGCAGGCAATGACCTACAGGAGACAAGACAGCCAGATGGCAAAGAAAGTGAGCATGCCAGCTGAAAGGATCTTGGCCAATGGAAACAACTGGTGAGAGAATGAGAAATGAGGGGATGAAATATTAACCATCTATGAGCAACAATGTCCTATGAGGAGTAGGCCAAACAACGAATTTGGTGGACCCTATTAAGGTAGAAGATTTGTCTCTGGAGGAAGAGGAATCACAGGGAATGTAGATGGAAGAAGGAAACCCCGTAATTGATAAGTATGAGCTAAGTAGCAATGAACAGCATAAACAGAACACAAAAGTCTGTTTGGGTCCAAATGATCACAGATGAGTGACATAGAAGGAAAGGAATACAGGAGAAGGGTAGAGGTTTTCTCCCCAAGCAATTGAAGACTGAGAGAGGAAGGACCAGTCTGGAGAAATAAGAATATAAGGTCAATGGAAAGGAATGGTATGAGTCATTAGCATAAAGATCTGCATGATGGTGACCACAAATGAGAAGTAAGAGGAATATGTCTGAAGAGAAAGTGGTAGAAGTTGCATGTTGCCAACAGCTTGAAAGAGCATGAGTAAAAGTGCGTAGGATGACACTGAGATCCCAGTCAAGCATGGAAACAGGACAAGTGTGTCTATGGAGAAGATAGGACCAGAAGAAAGTGGAGAGAACTGACAAAAGAAACACATTGAGGTATCAAGAAATGTGAAATGTTGAAAACTAGGCCACTCAACAGCTGGCAAAGGTGGAGACATCTGGACCCTGTCGAACAGCCTGGTAAAGGGAAGAGAGATGTTTGACAGTAGAAAGATCAGAAGGAAGGTGGTGACAGATTGACCAATGTCAAAAGCTACACCCCTATGAGGATAGAAGGACAAGGTCAAATGATGCCCGGACTAGGAAAGGAAAAGATTACCAGAAGGGAAAGTCTGATTCAATGAGCAATGGACCAGACTAATCCAAATGTGAAGGTGGAAGGACAAGATCCCATGATGAATAGGAGACAGGAGATGATGAAGAAATAGTGTATAATAGGCAGGGAGAGGGAGTTGGGTTGTCAGGTGGCATAGAAGAGGGAACTAAGGGTAAGCCAGTCAGAGGGGTACCACCAAGAGGACACGAATAAGAGTGTCTCTAGTCAAGGCCAGGACCCAAGATACAGGCTGGAAAGGTGAATGAGCATTATGAAAAGTACAATATTGGGCATGGCAGAAGGCAATGACAGCCAGGGCTGAAGGATGTAGGACAGATGATCAGAAGATAGGAAGCATAAAAGTGAGAAGGTTGGCTAGGCAGCGATGAGTGAAGTCCTCAAGAAAGCATCCCCAATGGAAACAAGGGGAGAAGAGACCATCTGTGGGCAGAACATGGTCTGCCCAAGAGAAGCAGTCCATAACCTGATTCATAGTATATGGCAAGTGAGGAAACCAAACATTGAAAATTGGCCCAATAAGGAAGGGCCAGGGATTGAAAACAAGGGTTTCTAGATCAGACACTCCATGGTGGTTAATTTAGGAAAACCAAGAAGTTGTAGGAATGGTACATTACAAAATGATCTACTAGGAGTGGTAATAATGGTATCTTGTCCTACAGTCTACCAGAAGTTCGAGCATATGGAAATGGGGAAAGGAATTGTCCTGGGTCCATGTGCCAGATGTAAAATTGTCATTCAAGGATGCTCCTCAACAAGAGGGAAGCATACTGGAAGAGGTGTAGGTCCAATGCAGGCGGAGGTAATGGAACACAGAAGGTGATATTGGATTGATCCAGTCACCCATACAAGTATTAGAATTGAGGAAGGGACAGGGGAATCACTGAGGTAAAAAAATCCTGAGAGGCATCCCTCTGGGCACACAAGGACAAATGGACCAAGGGATAAGCAGTCCTCATGAAACCATGGTCACCAAACACTAAACCTCACATGCAGAATGAGTAGGATAGGCACAAATCCTAGTAACTATAAGTTCCATAACTCACAGACAGATAGGAGAAGGATGATCCCAGCTGAGAATGAGTTGAACCCCCCCCCCCTCTGGTGAATAAGATATTGAGTGGGAGGGAGGAATTGTTGGAAGTGGACATGGACACAACCTCAAATAGATGTTGGACATAGATGGGAGTGAAAGGAGAAAATTAAACAAGATGAGGACTGAAGGAGTAGGTAAAGAAAATTAGAGAGAAGGTCCATGGGTAAAAAGTAGAAAAACTACAGGAGCTCAAATCCTGATTGCTGGGTGCCTATGGGACCCAACATGACAGAAACAACACCAACAAGCTCAGCAAGTCTGATGCTAAGTAGAAGAGGAAGTTGTGAAGTGGAAATTCAAAAACAGGGAATTAGGAACTAAAATGAGGTACAATGGTAGAGGGTAGGGTTACAGTGTGAAAATAAAGTACAAACGTAATGATTGATGATGGGCAGCCTCAGCTTGTGAATCAATCAGAACAGGAATACCTCCAAACTTCAGAGCAAAGAAAGAGGCTAGGTGAAGGGTTAGTAGAAGGGAAGGAAGAAGTCAAATTTAGGATAAAAGAGTATCCCTACCAAACAACCCCCAACAACAAAGAGGCGGGTGGGCAGGGAATGGTAAAAGTGGAATGGCCACAATAGAGAAATGAATGGAATGAGAATCACCTGCAAAATTCTCTGGGGCACAGTAGAATGCTTCAGACTTGAGATGTAGAGAGAAGAGGTAAAGATGTGTGGTAAAAAGGATCAGGCAAAGACAAAAGTATTGGGTACTGGAGGGTGAAACTGATGCCAACTGTCCCCTCCTCCCAACAGGCAAAGGGAATCCCAAACATGAGAATCACGAAAAGGGATGCAGAAAGATGAAACACAAGGAAACAGGAATCAGATAGATGGGAAGGCAAGGCATGATGTTGTGGAAACGTAAGTGGTCCAGCAATGGTAAATGAAATGAGTTAGGAATAAAAATGATATGTGAAATTGAGGACTAAGAATGTGAGAAAGTTGAAGTTTTTGTTCAACAGGGAGAGAAGTTCTCAAAGCTTAACTAGGTGAAGGAATAATCAAATTTTTCCACCATTCATTCCAGTAACAATAGGAAGAAACAACTAAAGAAGGGACTGGAACTGAAGGCCCTGGAAGCATAAGGGAACCCACAACTCTATTCACAATGGCCACCACACCATCCTCAGAGAACATGCCTCCATAAGCTATAAGTGTTATACAACATGTGTGAGTAAATTAAGCACACATACAAGCAGTAGAAGACGTTACAATAATTAGTGTTCATAGACAAAAAGAAGGAAAGTTCCCTAAACATTGCAAATCTTGTTAAATTGACAAAAAAAAAACATGTTTAATGTGTCCAGTGCAGAGGAATAGAATGAATATCATGAGCGCAAAAGTATAAAGGGAGTTAGTGCACAGGAAGGTTGTGTCCCGCTCCTATTGGTCATTATTATGCAGTAGCACAAATCACGAGAAATCTTGTTTAGGTGGGAGTTTCTAAAGGTTAGTGACATGCAAATCTCTAAAGCAGATTTAGTTAATAATATTAAACCTTACAACAGCTATATATATCATCACTGAAAATTACTTACAACTATTGTGTAAAATACATAGATTACAACAAATACAAATACATAGATTTTAAAGTAGAAACACTAATTTCTTACTGAAACACATAAATTCTGACTGCTTTATCAGAAATAGTGCTGACACTAATCAGTAACAGCTTCAACTTCAATTTATGCCTCAAATACTTTAGCTATAAGAAATTCAAAGCACTCTATGTTCCTTCTGAAACAAAATTTTTCTTAATTAACAAACATACCGAGTTATTATTTTACATGATACATGTGAATGTGTACACTTTTCAACACCCATAAATAAATTAACTGTGCTTTGGAGATAATATTTCAAGAGTCAGTGGACTTAGCTTTATAACAGTCTAAAAATATTTTGGAAAATGAAGTATACTTCCAGATCAGGAAAAGTATTCCATACTAGAGTGAGTTAAATGACCTACCATTTCTCCTAAACAAAACCCATAGTTACACTCAAAACATATGTTCTAATATTAAAACCTACATATACATAACAATCAAAATGCTACCTGATTTAAGTTGATTCAAATTCATGACTTTAAATATGAATGTATAGTTTGACTTATCATATTCTAAGTATACCCAAGACTTTAAAAACATGCTTTAAGAGTTAGATTAAATAGTTTAAAAATGATCAAAATCAATTATGAATTGCAATAAACACATTTTCACAAAAAAAGATACATCAAATTTAAATCATCCAATACTTTTATTTCAGTTACTTTTTAACAGATTTATCAGAAAATGTATAACAAGCAGAGTCAAGTTAAATAGTTTATGGACACTATTTTATCAAATAAAAAAGCATGTGAATAGAGATTTAACTTGTTCATATACTGTATCTTTAAAAAGGAAAGGATTAAATTATATTTCTTTCAGAATAGATAAATACCTAAGTTTTTCAATAGTTTTTAACAACTGTTCTTCTTTAACAATATTACTATTTTTTGTAGAATGAGTCATATCATTGTCAAGGTATATTCCTCCTTTCATTTGATTCAGTCTGTGGTGAAGTTCTAGAAACAAAAGATTTATTATGTGCTATATGTTAGTTATCGTGAACATTGTAAAGCATGGTATCTAGTTATGTATATACATACATACAAACAAACTTTTTAAAAAAAATCTTAATGAAGTAAACATTCAAAGATTTTTCAATTTTTAACTTATTGCTATTTCCTGTACTTCAGCTGATGTACAGATCAAGTTCTCATGATCTCGAAATTCAAATTAAATTTGTGTGATTAAAAAGTAAAAACAAACATTTATTGTTGTTGTATTTCATTTAAATGCTAAGATATTTAAAATTTTATATTCCCTTAATAATAAATAAAATATCAATAATTAAAATGTTTTCTTACTATAATTAGCTTTTTTATTTACATTGTTTGCATACTCCCTAAGTATTTGATTAAATAAGAACTCTTAAATATTAAATCATAGATAAGTACATTTCTACTTTTAGAGAAGTATCTCAATGAAAATAAGCAAGAGTAATTATGAAGGATAAAAATTACCATGGCTGAAAAAAAAAGTTTAATCTAATACAATTAAATTTATCTTAATAATACATATTCCACTATGATAGATATATTTTTCACAGATGAAAGACTTTAAGAATCAGATTAGAAATTGTTTTGGAGTTTGTGAGTATCTTTTAGACCTATGACAAAGTTTTATGTTTACCACCTTTAATTTCATTTTGAAGAGCTCCCACTTCTTTCTCCTTAGTATCAAGTTGTTGCTGACCTAAATCTAGTTCAACACGTAATTTTTGCAGCACACTGTTTTGCAGCTCTACATTTTCTTTCCATGCTGCTAATTCATCCAGATAACACTTTTGGCTATTGGTCTGCTTTCTTGGGGAGCTTTCTACTTTCTTGGCTTGCTCTGTAGCTTCTAGTTCCTTTTGAAGCTTTGCTTCTCTTTGTTTTAGTTGATCCAGCTGTTCAGCCATCTTACAAGCCACTGTCATGTGTTGTTGCTCAACTTCCTGCATTTCATTTACAATCTGAAAAATGAGGTACGCAATATATGTAGTGAGTATTTTTACATTTTATAAATATATTTGATTTAGCAAGTTACTATGGTATTCCTACTCCTATAGGAGTCAATAAGATATGTCAAATATAAGCTAAGTATACTCTAAAAAGTAATAAACTGCAAATCAACAAATTCTTTTTGTGTGTTTATGTGTATAAATGCAATTTATTTAATTGCAGAGTAGGTTCTAAAACAAAAAATGCTAAAAGAAATGACTAAAATTTTGTCACTTTGTAAAGAAGACAAAATTATGTAAAATAACTAGATATCAGTTTGTCCTAAGATGATATCTTTAAGCTTATGATTCAATCTTTAAACCTCAGGACAATTGTGTTGTATGCTTAAAATACATTATCTCAGCACACAAGAAATACCCTAATTCCTTTATGTTAACTTAGAGCAACTAATTAACAATACCAGGAATTAATTTCACTTAACATAAATTATAAAATGTATAATACAGCTAGAAGGGCTGTTTTCTAGCATTTAACTCATAACTCTTTCTCTCTCTAATCAAGTATCTTGTGAACTTGTAGGCTAAATACCAAAAAAAAGAATAAACGGTTAAGAATTTGGAATTTTAACATCTTTAAAATAATCTGCAAAAAGTTAAACAGGACACAGTAAATCAATATTACACTAAATACACGTCTCAGTTTCTTGCACCAAATTCAAAGACTGTCTACTAAAAAACTTGCAAAAATTCTAACAAATTTGACATAATCAATACAACCAGTCTCCCTCACCAAGTAACAATGAACAAACATGTGCATAGGAAAAACTTTCAACTAGATTGCTCATAGAATCACCAAAAGGAGCAGCCACCACACTTGCTGTTTCTTGTAAATGCATGCTTTTTTTATCAGAAATGTAGACACATTGACTGCCCATCAGATTGGACTGAAAACAAAATTTCTCTCTAATTTATGAAGAGTAAACCTTAAATTATTGAAGAACAACAGCAACATCAAAATAACAAAAAACATAATTATTTTATGTTTCAGAATGGTCTCATTTCAAATACAACAAGTAAATCTGTAAGTGATATAAAGAGAGTAAAACTCAAGTAACATGGATGGAAATACAAATTATGATATAATTTATGGTAGTCTAAACACTTTTGAAAGTGAGAAACAACTAAAGGATGAGTAATGAAATCTAAAATAACTTAAGTTGCAGAGAAAAATCATAAGATGGGATATAGTATTTAATAAGGAGTTTCTTTATATGTAATTGTATTTCAGTACAACATGTAGTTAAGAATTGGAAGTATAAGAAAGATATTTTATGATTACAGGTTTGACTGTGTGTATGGTCAGAGGAAGTTATGGGAAATGACACTGTTTTCTTGTTTTGTGTGAAGTTCATATACATTCATGGTTACACAAAGCAATGGTGTCTAATTTTACCTATGTAGGTGTGATATTTTATGCTTAAACATATGATTACTTACTTACACAGGTACACTTGACAGTGAATTTTTTATAAAACTTGGTATTCTATTTTTCTATATACAATCTTAATGATGAATGTACTCTAAGTTACTCTATGTTTGCATAGAAAACAAATACGTGAATAAAACATTGCATATTTTAATCTTGGTTTTACCTACTACAGAGTTGTGTACATTATGTCAAAACAAGTTTTAATATGTAAATCGGCAAACTACCTGACCAAAGTTGATATAACATAATGCTGAAATGGCACGTATGAGAAATACCTTTTGGCATTGTTTGGTGTTTCGTGGGTACTATTCTGCCACCAAAAATTGATTACTTTTGGGAAAGGAATGTAACAGCTCTTGCCGATTCAAAATATACACTCAGATCATCATGTGTTAAGATAGAGGATTTAGAATTTCCAAGATGATGATATCTCTTTTACTTAATGGAATTGGAAAACAAAGGAACATGGATCAACTTGAGACTGAAAGAACACTCAAAAAGAGACCTGCATTAAACATTATCTTAGCTGTGGTAAGCAAAGTGTGGCATCCTGCAACAGGTGATAATCCATGAACACACAGATCAGTGACAAAATATCCTTCTTGATTATGTTATGTACTGGAAAAGCGACACAACTCATGTGTACACAAATTGCTTTCACAACTTTTATCCATTCAATTGTTGCATATGTCAAGCAGCTGGAAAATGAAAGAGATATTCATGATATTCCATAGGAAAAACACTGTTCAAATCACCAACATAGTACCTATGGATTTCTGTGAGATAAAACTAATAAACCATCATCCTCGTACACTGGATGCATTACGGACAACAGGGAGGAAGGATGGGTGTTCTTTAAACATGGCAGTCTTACAACAGAGTCTTTTGTAATGGAAACTACACTATTGTCAAACTGCATTGTCATAAGATGGAGCATAAGAATGTGGCAACATGGTTTATAATGATGTTCTGAGGCTCCAAGATAAAAATAATAATAATATATAATATACATTCCTCTGTAATTAATGGCATTTTAAAACTGTGAATTTTAAAGCATGTAGCAGTGGCTATCTACAACAGATGTTGCTAGTATACCACATCTAATTATCAGTAACTTCTGATCAAAGCAAGTTAACTACATAAATCAGAACTGAAAAATAACTTAGTTAATAATGTATCTAATAATATATACCAGTTAAAGTAGCAGTGTTTAATATAATAAATTATTAGAAAACTATCCTTATAATGATTAGAAAGCACTGATCCATTGCCTGAGTACCACTAATATTTTTGGTAAAAACACAAAAAATGGCAAGTACCATATATAGTTATACCAGAAACTAAAGAAATATCTAACTAATTACTAACAATCAATAAATTAATTTCTTATGAAACTTTGCTTTAGTGGCATGAATAAATGCATCAATAATAGCTATTGTAATTTTTGGACTGAACTTTTGAAACAGACGAAATATTCTTTATGTAGAAATGTCAATGGTTTGTTGTGTAACAACCATAATACCCGAAACTCCAAAGAACAGTATTTATGTTTATGTTGGAAATTTAATCTGAGAATATCTTATATATTTTACAAATTGTACATTACACGCATCTAATAGTTATATAAAATTGTATACAAATATTTTCATATTTACAAATAAACTTTTAAAAAATGTAGCTAGAGGACTCACAATAAATATATAATTTCACAATTTAATGTAAAACTGGTTACAACTTAGTTCCAGTTATAGAAGCAAACTTGCTTTTAGTTGAAGTAAACATTCTTATTGTTTTACTGGTGAAAACAAGTTTTCAGTAGATTCTTTACTGATATATTTAAAACATTTAATTATGTGAAAAACAATATAGCTTAAATTATGCAGCAATTTCATTATTAAAATTGATGACCTTAACTACAGAATTGTTAAAGTTAACATTTTCCAACACAGAATGTATTTTCTACAGATATTCACCTTTACTCACACATAGCTTTCCTGATTTAGTGCTGCCCTCTGTATACAGACATTTTCGCTTGCCACAAACGTTCTCTCTCCCACCCAAACTTACCTGTTTCCACGTGATATTGTTGCATGAAAATAAGCATGTGACAACCCTTCACCAGTAGGAGTGCAACACACCATCCTAGCACAGCTGACTCTCTCTATTGTGATTGTTCAATGGTTACTTTGGGATTAGGCAAGAAAAGATGCACTGAAAGCAGGAAGGAAGAGTGGGAAGTATGAGAGGGGGTGAATATTTATTGGAAATACATTTTCAGCATTAGAAAATGTTAACTTCTGATATGATATGTACTCTCTGCTTACACATAGCTAGAATCCTACATTGAAGTGGTGGAGGGACCAGTGCAAAACTTACCTAGATGAGCCACCTTCAGAAAGTGCCTGAAGGGAACCCATGAAGTGAATCATCGTATACCATGGAACATTACATGGGCACACCCATCAGAGACCACAATTCATCTGTACCAGGGTACACTCTTTGCTCATAAAGAAGTGTTGCCAAGATGGATGGAAAACACAAGCACAGTCAAGAACCTAGATCAGGCTCATAGAAATGCTATATGCATAGTCAACTCCAGTCAAAAACCAGGAAGTACTGGAAATGAGTCATCTGGACCGTGGTAGATGGAGGGTCTCTACCATCTTCACCTCAAGCCTGGTGAGACAGAACAGGAATTTATCATTCAAACTGCAAATGAGTGAGGACTCATGTTGGCTGGTCCTGTGCCAATCCAACACTGCCCAGGAAATTGACATCTGGGTAGCAGTAGGATGGGGAAAAGCCAGCAGTAGGGGTGAACTGTACTACATGGACAGAACACCACTGCCCTACTCTCTACTGAGTGGAATTGGTCACATTCGGGAGGCAGCCTCCCTGGTCCATCACCCCAATGGCAAGGAACTGGTAAGTGGCAGAGACTCCCATGATCTACTAGAAGAAAAGGTAATGGGTGGGTGAAAGCATGTTGGGGAGTTTGAAAGATCTCATTGCTGTAAGACAGTTCAACAAATGTCCACGAAATCCCTATTTTTAAAAGCGGGTTAGCACTAGGTTCTAAACTAGGCATGGAGAATGGCCAGAGATTCCCAATCTCATGGGTAAGTGCTATATCAGGCTGTGATAGCCCTACACTGAGTGGATTTTAGTTAAGTATACCCTGTTATGCAACACCACTGAGCAGGATCCTGTAAGGGACTAGAGGGCTCTGTAAAAAAAAAAAGAAGGGTAAGAAAACAAAAGACACTTACCTAGCCAGAGACAGTATTATGTGTGAAGAACAGCAAGTGGAGGTAGGCTACAGCCTGGTGAGGAAGAAAAGGACATATTATGCAGATAGTGTGTGACAAAGGTGTGAGGGGTCGCCTATATGACAGCCTGACCAATCTACTCCAATGGAAAATGGAAGTGAGCAGTCAGTAAGTGAGATAGATAACAAATTTCATGAAAGGATACCTGGAAATGATAACATGCATCGCCATCTAATGAATAATATGCTAAACAGACAAGCCCTCTGACCATCTAGTGAGACTAACAGTAGTGGATGAAGGATTCTACAGAAGGAACAGCCAAATAACAATGAACTGCATGAACCAGACAGAGGAGGCAATCAGGATCAGAACAATAATAAAGATGAGAAATGGGTGGAAACACCCTCATGAGTCACAAACAGAATTATTATATGAAGAAGTGTTCAATCCAGATAGAGAAAGACATTGGAGTGATGGAATAGAATGTAAAAAGAACTGATGGTGTACACATACAAACTAACGGTCACAGGCAAGAAGGAGGAGAAAATAAGTTTTAAGGATAAGAAAGCCAGAGATTCCAAGAGAGGTGGGGTAAGTACATGGAGAACAACATTAAGGTCCCAGTCAGGTAGGCTAGAAGACAGGAAGCAATGAAGGTGAAAGGGACAAAACAGCACAATATGGACTGGGGAGGAAAAAATCTGATAAAAACAGGAAATCTGGAAAGTAGCCAAGAGAGTTGCCCAGTAATCAGCAATACTCAAGTGAGACTAGCCCTGGTTAAAAAGCCATGTGAAGAACAAAGATAGATGGGGAACAGAAGGATGAGAAGGATCAATGCAAAGATCAGTGGTAACAAATATACCACTTCTACTGATAAACTTCTAAGGAGGACAGGCAGAACACTGCATGTGAAGAGAACCCTGACTGTCCTGCAAGAGACTGGGCAAGTCCCATGAGTGAAGCCAGAGTGATGAGATGGCTGGATGGAAGAGAGAGGTATGAGGCCAAAGAAGAAGGGAGCAGAAGAGGAAGACATGTCTAAGCCGGCCAATAGAATTCCATCAGAAGGCCATGATAAGGAGTGTCCCATCTGAGGGAGAGAACTCAAGGGAGGAGATGAATAGAGGGATAAGCAGAAACAAAGAGATCCAACCAGTCCTACTGAACACATCCGCTGCTAGTGTCAATGGATATGGAACAGGAGACTCAAATAGGGAGAGCTTGGCATTGCCTTAAGTGGCAAAGGCATTGATGTGAGAAATGTCCAGAAGAGAATTATAGAGGAGAGAAATCCATGCCAAGGCCTGAAAAAGGCCCAGGCCACTTGCACGACTGCACCACCCACCACACAATAACCATCACATCCACTGACAGACAAAGAAGCTTAAGCTTAATTTTGGTAGTCTGTCTAGAGTGAACAAAGCTCAGATGTACAACATTAGACAGCATGGAAATGACTATCTCTGTGTAATTAATTTTGTGGAAAATAAAAGTCATAGTCTGCACAGGCAGAATTGTTTAAAAAAAAAACACACACACAACAGCTGCTTTTGTAGATACTTCAATCAAACAATAATGTTGAAAAATCTCATGCATGTGAAAAATTACACATCTTAACCCGCAAGTGCCAAATCCAGAAGTGATAATTAAACAATCAGTAAAGAGGGGAGTCAGCTGCACTAGAGACAGTGTTGCACTCCTATTGGTGAAGGGGTGTTGCATGCAAATAAGCATGTAACAATGCAGCAAAATCACGTGGAAATACATGAAATTAGGTAGGAGCCTTAAAGATAGTGGTGAGCAAAAATGTTCACATATAGAGGACAGCATTGAATCAGGAAAGCTAGATGTGAGAAGAGGTTATGTATCACATCTGAAATTAAAATTAAATTGATTAATGTAAAAATAATAATCAACTAACTGAATTAATGTTTCTGATTATTATTGTTTTTGAATATTCCAGCTGTCCAAGTATTGAAACAATGAAATTACGATTTTTCATTATTTTAGATTAATTCTAGGGTGTTAAGCTTAACTGATTACTGTCATGGCTCATGAACATAACTAATCAAAATTAGTGTCTCTGATTATTACTATTTTCATTTGTTCATGCTATACATGTCTCATGTGAGAATAATTGATTAGTTAAATGTAATTGATTAATGAGGTTGACAATTTATCAATATAAAATTCCATTAATTGCCCAATTCTAGTAGCCCATGTCTACACTCTTTTCAGCATGTTAATATCTTTTAATAACAATGACTACATGGGAAATGATCCCAAAAATTGTAAAAAATAATAAATAACAAAAGTAAATGTATGAAAACAGAGTCCTAAGGGATTCTACTAATCATAAATGTTCAACCAGATTATTACCCACATTCATATAGACTTTCTAATAGAAAGCCAAGGTTCTATCCAGTTTGTAGTTTTTCTAATAATTTCTTAAAAATAATCTTAATTACTAATCAATATTTTGTGTGGTATTTGAAGCTGTTTTTTTAACAGTCTGTAAAATGGTGGTCACAATATTTACCTATTCCTCACTAACATTTTCTACTTACTGTTTTACTGTATAAATGAACTAAATATAATAAACATTCTAAGATAAGCTTGGTCAAACATAAGATAATAATTAAATTTATCAAAACATGTGAAGCAACAATATACATGTAAATATTTGCAATATAAAGTGTCTACCAATACACACATTTTAAATACCTGTCATATACAGCAAAATAAAAAACATTTTGAATTTTTTCTGGTTCTTTTACTTGCATTTGTAATTTCATGTTTGATATATTTTAATTAAAATGTAATGCTTATTGATATCAAAGTTTTAGTATATATTATAGACCATGGTGTAAAAAAGAAGACAGAATCTATCCATTTGACAAAATTGGAAAAAAAAAGTGCTTGTAATGTACGTTAACACATAATCTTCCAATGTAAAAGTAGACTTTTCAGTGACTTTACCACATGTATTCAGAATAACCCATTGAACATCTTAAAATGTCAGTTGTATTGTAGAATGAGATTAGCATGTTTAAATGGTTATATCTTGCTAAATTATTCTTTCAATTTCTAAAATGTACAAAAAATAAAGGATCTTGTTTTTGATTAATTTTTACTGAAACGTTATTTACTTCTCACTGGGATTTTGCCATTTTCATATTCTACATCAATTAAGTTCCATTTCTTGCTACATACGCATACTTCCCCTAACTGCAAATATTAACATATATTTAGATAGTAGTCCTGTACTTACTGTCTCGAGTTCCTGAACTCTTTCCTGCAATGAGTTCTGGATTTCATTTTCAACTTGAACTTCTGAATCTTGTCGATGAACAGGAGGATCTCCAACTTGAACCTCTGAATCTTGTTGATGAATGGGATGATCTTCAACTTGAAATTCTGAATCCTGTTGAAGGTGAACAGACTGATCTTCAAATGGCTCTTGCAATGCATTGATTTCTAGCATGTAGGCATCTACTTTAATTATATCATCTTCCTCTACAGGTGCTTGTTTCTTTCCAATTCTTGAATCTTTCATCATGTCTCTTAGATCTAACAAGCCTTCACTATTCATATCTTCATAATGTTTTTTAATTAACTCTTCATCAAGTTCTATTGCATGCTCAGTTTCTGCTGGTATAATGGTGGATTTAGAACCATTCTTTTGGTTAAAGTTTCCTACAGTCTGGTCTTTTACTGAAATCAAGGAGAAATTTAAACCTCTGGTTCCTGAACAATCATTAGTAGCTGCTGTACTGATGACTGGTAAACTAACATCCCCTTTTGATCTCCTTTCCAGACTTTTTAAGTCATCAAAAACAAAAGGGTGATCACCACTTTTAGAATATCTCTCTGATTCTCTAATTTTATCCGCAGGACAATCTTGAATTATCACTGTTTTAAAGCACGGTTCTTCTGTAACAGATTCTATTGGAAGTTTATAAAGTTTAGAGGAGTCTTCTAAATGGGAAGAAGTATCACAATCACCAGAACTTTGCTGTAATTCTGTGATTTCATTTGCAGGACAATCTTGATCTATCACTGTTCTAATACAGGGTTCTTCTTTAACAGCATCTACTGGAAGTCCTTCATATGACTTAATATGACCTATGTGAACTTTCTCAATAAGTGGTAATTCCTCAGAATCTACTACTTTTAATGTCTCATCTTCCTTGAAATCCATACCTTCATTTTCAGTGGAATTTTCAATGTCAAGCAGTGTATCACTTTCATCAATGATATCGTCTTCTTGTACACAGCCTTCTGTCATGTGAGGTTCTTCATATTCATCTGGCCCACCTTGTGTTGTAGATTCTGTACTTTTAGCATTATCCTGCTCTTTTAAGGTACAATTTTGAGTGACAGATATGTCTTTGGCATCACATCTCTCAGGGTACTCTGTTTTATAAGAAAGTTCTTCATCTTCTTTATTTTCCAATGTTTTCATGGAATCAGATTCATCATTATTTTGATCTAGGACTACAATACCTTCAACACAACTATTAGAAATACTTAAATCACTAACACTTGCTTTGACTGAAAAAGTTTCTTCAATGCTTCTAAAAGAATAATCCTCATCTTTGAGAGTCTGTTCTACATTATCTTCAGAATTTTGGACATCAATTCTACTGAAATCTATTTTGTCCTTATGATTAAATTGTTTTATAGGTTTTGTTTCTTCTTCACTAACTATCTCTACTTCATCTCTTTTATTTCTGCTGTAAGTAACTTCATTATTACCTACTGAAATATGGGTATGTTCATTATTTGTTATTGCAAGCATAATCTCTTCTTGTAATTTTGCTCCCTCATCTTCCTCAACCATTTGTAATTCTTGTACATTTTCATTAGCATCTATGACCACAAGTGATGACTGCATGTCTTCAAATAAATCAACTCCTAGACTGTCAACAGCTGTCTCCATATTATTTCCACTATGATCTTCTTTAAGAATTTTATAGTCTCCTTTGTCCTCAGCTGTTTCTTCCTCATGTAAAACATTGTTCTTATTTATCTCAGTCTCTTTTTTAACAAGAACTTTGCTTTCAAATTCTCCAGAATGTTCTTCTCTATGTAATTCATTAATTTCATGTTCAATACTTTCACAATCTTTACGACATTCTTCATTTTCCTTCTCCTTAGTTTTATTTTCTCCAAATAATTTACAACTTTCATTATTTTGAGTTCCACTTTCATCTTTTTCGCTCTTATAATCACAATTTTCAGTATTCTCATCTTTATTTTCTCTAATAATGTCAATGATTATATTGTTTTGAGACTTTTTTTCATCAAACATTGTAATACTTACATTCTCTTCAGACTTGTCCAATTCAAGTGTTTTAATATCTCCATCTATCTCAACCTTTTCTTCTCCAGATGATTCATAAAAGCTGCTTTCCCCAGTTTGACATTTCCTGAGGAGTTCAGTATTTTCTTCTTTAGATGATTCAATAATATCACCACCTTTACTTTCTTCCAACAGTTGAATGCTTTCATCTTTTTCTTCTTTTTGTGTTTCAAAAATTCCAGTTTTACCTTCTGCAAACATTTCACTAATTTTACCTTTTTCATCCTTTTCTTCTACAGGTGATTCATTAGTCCTATCTATCTCATTTTTATCTTCTCCAAGGATTTCAATATCTTCATCTCTGTCAGAATTTTCTTCAACACATGCTTCATTATTCTCTTCTTCCTCCATTTGATATTTTAACATTTCAGTACTTTGATTATTTTCACACTTTTCTTCTCCAAGTATTGCATCAATTTCATTTTTATCAATTCTGTCTATTCCTAGCATATTAACATTTTCAATTTTTTCTTTTTATTTAATTCACTTAACTTGTCTTCACCAGCTTTATCATCTGTAACTATTTCAATATTTTTACCTCTTCCATCCTTTTCTTCTACAGGTAATTCATTAGTCCTATCTTTCTCATTTTTATCTTCTCCAAGGATTTCAATATTTTCATCATTCTCATAATTTACTTCTAAACATGCTTCATTATTCTCTTCTTCTTCAGTTTGATATTCTAATATTTCAGTATTTATGTTATTTTCAGACTTTTCTTCTCCAAATGCTTCATCAATTTCATATTTATTAATTCTGTTGTTTCCTAGCATATTAATATTTTCAAGCTTTTCTTCTTTATTTAATTCATTTAACATATCTGCAGCCATTTCACTAATTTCCTCTTCATCATAATTTTCTTCTCTACATAATTCCTTAACCCCATCTTTATCTATTTTATTTTCTGCAATTATTTCAATATTGCTAACATTTTTGGAATTTTCTTCAGGTAATTCATTAGTCCCATCTTCTTCAAGAACCTCAATACATTCATCTTTCTCAGAATTTACTTCACCAAATAATTCATTATTTCTTTCTTCCTTGATTTCATATTTTTCAAGATTTTTTTCTCCATGCAATTCATTATCTTCATCCGCTTTATCTTCTGTCAGAATTTTACTATTTTCAGTTTTTTCTTTACTAGATAATGTATTAGTCTCATCTCTTAGAATTTCAATATTTTTATTCTTTTCTCCTTCAAAATGTTCATTAACTTCATCTTCAGCACTTTTACCTTCTCCAAGAATTTCAATATTCTCATCCTTTTCAAAATTTTCTTCTCTATATGATTGATTAATCTCATTTCCTTCTGAATTACTTTGTTGCAAAATTTCAATATTTTGATTGTTCTCAGGTTTTTCTTCTCCACATAATTTAACATTACTATTTCCTTCAATTGTATCTTCATTAAAAAATTCAATACTTTGAACTTTTTCAATTATGTTATCTCCAAACAATTTATAACATTTATCTTTATCATTCTTATCTCCTGAATCTAGTTCATAATCCACACTTTTTTTACTCACTTGCATTTCAGGTAACTCATTATTCTTATAATTACTTTCTTTGTGTGAAGCAGATAAATCTTTATTTTCAACACTATTCAACATGTTGTTTTCATGAGCTTCTTCTTCCTCGTTTTTACATATGACATTGACATCAGCTTCCACACTTACTGCTTTTACATCCTCTAAAATAATAATTCTGGCTTTCTCCTGTTCTTGCAGTTGCTCAGTATTTATCTCTCCCTTTGAAACAGATGTTCCAATTGTATGAGGTTCCTTAGTTTTTATACTGGCCAACATATTATCATCAACATTTTGCCATCCAGCATTTTCTAATGAGAAGAAAATTTCCTGTGCTGCTTCAGCACCTGGACTAACATGCTCATCTTCAGATGAGAAATCTCTCTCTGCATAATGTCTTTGTTTGCTGCCTCTTTCAACAGAGGAAAGACCTGATAATGTTAGACAGCTGTCTGAGTCTGAAGAAGACAACCGATTTAATTCTTTTCTATCATAAAAAAACTCATCAGCTGATAGAACGCTGTTGGTGTCACTACCTAAAACTTCTATAGGAGCAGCCATATAATTTTCTCTTATTCCCCCCACTTGTCCCAGCTGCTGTCCAAGATCTTCATCAAGCTGATCTATTTCTGGTTCAAAAATACAAGACTGACTAGATGCACCTTCAATGGTGTCACTATTTTTATTCTGTTCCCTCAAAGAACACTGTTTTACAGTTGTTATGTCCTTTTCTTCACCCTTTTCACTTTCATTAGCTTGAGACTGAATAAAGGTTGTTGTGCAAAAGCTAGCCATTTCGGAAGAAGTGTTTTGTAAAACAGTGGCCTTACCAAATTCTGTTTCTTCTGTGCCCATCTGCTTCTTTCTAGCAGTTCTCTGAATATATCCCATTATTCCTGGCACATGACAAACAAAACACAAAGTGAGGAACCAAATGTACATATATATATGTGTATATATGGCAATAATGAGTAGCTAATGAAATATATAAACGATCAAAACACAAATACAATTATCACTTTCAAAATTTCCTATAGTCATACAAGCTAAAAAAAATTTTTGGTATCATGTGAACAACACTGGGCAACAACAAAAAATTTTTTTCTCTGATACTAAAAAATAAAACTGTTTCTGAGTAATTTGACAATACTGATTATAAAAATCATGTCAAAAATTACTGATCACTTTTAGTTTTTGAGTTATGATAGATTTATTCAAAATATTCTCATATATCGGGAAAATGATAACTTTTTCTTTAATAACTTTATTTATTCATTGAAAGTTAACATTTTCTTAAACTGAAAATGTCTTTCCAATAGACACCTCCTCTCAAAAAAAAGCTTTCTTGCCTTATACTGCCCTCTATCGGCGTAATTGTTTTGCTCGCCACTAGCCGTGATATTCCCACTTAACTCAGCATACCAACATGCAAATGATCATGCAGCAATCCTCCACCAATTGGAGTGCAACACTACCCCTATCATAACTAGCGCCCTATCTAATCTTACAACTATTAAGCACTTCGAGATTGGTCAGACCATACCAAACCACACTGGAAATGTGAGAGGAGATAAGTATTTATCAGAAATACATCTTCAGTCTAAGAAAATGTTAACATTCTCTCACAAATAGCTAGAATCCCACATTGAACAGGTGGAAGGTCATGGAGAAGATTACCCCTTGAGGAGTCACATAAAGGATATAAATTGGGCGTGACAAGGAACTAAAAACAACACACCCATGGGAGACCACACCATTTCTGAGCCAGGTATACTCTTTGTGGTAGGAGGAGGGTAACCAACCTTAGAACTTGCAGGAAGTTATGTGTCTCATCTGGCTACAACCAACACCAGATCCATATGGATGGTAGGAAGAGGGATGGCTATATGGGGTGCATCTCCAGTCCTAAACTTGGTGGCACTGGGAATTTATCATCCAGTCTGCAGTAGGAAGAGGGTAACCATTTAAACACATGTGAAGACTTATGTGGCTGGTCTGGCTCTAACCAACACCCAATTCCCAGGAACTGACATCTGGCAGATGCTAGGAAGGAAGGTGTTTCAGCTGGAGGGGCAAACTGCAATATATAGCGGAGTGTTACATCCAACACCTGGTGGCATCTGGAATTATATGTCAGGTCTGCAGTAGGAAGGGCATCATGTCATCTACACCAGCAGAATGCCACAGTCTCAACTGATTGTTATTGTGCACATTAAAAAGGACAGGCTTCCATGGTCCACCACTCTAATGGCTGGTAAGTGGCAAAGACTCCCATACTCCACTAGAAGAAGGAGGGAAATAATGTGTTGGAGAGTCCAGAGGTACAACAAGCATTAAACTCCACAGATCATCACAGATGAGCAGTGATCTCTGTCTGCTTTACTCATGTTAGTCCATGAATGTATGGTCCAGTACAAACATACTTATGAAGCAAAAGACCTTGAGGTATGCCTATGAGCGGTACTCAACAGTGGGTGTAATATGACTTGGATATGTGTTATGACATTGTATTTTTAAAGCAGAGAGAACACACTGACGGAGTTGATCAACCAACGTCTGGCAGCAACTGTAATTGTATATCAAGTCCGAGGTAGGAGGAGCCTCAACGTCACAGTCATCTAGCATGTTATATAATTACAGGTCGTACAGTGCAGATTTGAGACTAAGTATACCTGGTCAGTCAACACTTGCCACAGAGCAGGATTCAAACATGCAATAAGAGCCCCTACAAAGAAAAAGAAAATGAATGGAGCACCCACAGACAAACTGTTATAGCAATAATGATGTCCTCCAAGTGAAGATGGAAATGTACAACCAGGGACATGGTAAGGTGATGGATCAGATGGAAAGAACACATGAAAAAGGTGATAAACATCAGGAGAAAGGGAAGAGAATTCCAGATGAATGAACTGGCAAATTCAACATGTAAGGGTAATGGGAAAAAAGGTCACAAGAGAGGTGAGAATTCCATGGAATAAACAAACAGACTTTGACACTATGGTAGAGCACAATTCATGTCATATACCATCAAAGAGCCCTGACCAGGTAAAGTATGTGAGCAGGTTTGGAATGGTAATAAAGGTGGGAAATGGAGGGAAAAGAAAAGGGTGTGAAGGTAGGATTACCCTAATGAGAAGTCGAAGTCTTTGCCATAAAGGAACGATCAGAAAAGAGGAGGGCATAGGAACTATGAAACAAAATGCAGCAAACAACAATCGCAAACACATCAGAATGACAATGTTCGCATGCCAGCAGAAATGAAACAAGAAAGATAGGGAAGAGCATGAAGGACCACATTGAGGTGCCAAACAGGAAGTGAAGCAGGATGGGGAGGATGGAAGAAGCAGAAGGAAAGAAAGAAATGGATAAGACTGGCAACTGGAAAACACAAGCACATTTTGTATACTGAAATGTAGCAGATAACACCACCCTATAGCCAATAACAAGTGAATCCAAAAGACCCTGTTCAAAAAGCCAAGGCAAAAAGGATGGTATGTGAGGAACAGTAGAATGGAAAAAACAATAACCCATACAGACAGACCAACACGGTGGTAGGTGTACCATTTATGTTGGTAAACTGCCATGGTGGAAGGACAAACAGGATGAGAAACAAAGGAAGCTAAATGTGAAAGTCTGGGGCTGACAGAGGAGTTTCGGATATAAAGTAAGAAAAATAGGAGGCAAGACCCAAAACTGGCACTGCAGTAGAAACCACATGTAAGCCAGCCAATATGGAGTCAGAAGCAGAACACTACATGGAGTGGTCTGAAATATGGCAAGGACACATGGAAGGAGATGAATAGGAGGATAAGCATATAGGTACCAACCCAACCAATCCTGACTGAGAGCATAGAGTGCTCCTACCAAAAAATGAGGGCAGGAGACCAAAATTGGGGAAATGATAAAAGCGTCCAAATCTGGGACACCCCACAGAGCACACAAAACCCAAAAAATGTGAGAATCCAAAGATAACTCAACACGGAGAATCTTGTTGGGACAAGATAACCAAATTCAGAGCACCCAGATGATGATATATAAACAAAGTGATGTGATGGCAGTGGGCCCAATACAGAAGATCTAATGTTTGGAAACAGAGGTCTGTCGACCGAGTGCCTCTTGTCTGGTGATGTAAGAGACTACTGTAGAATTGTTGGAGTGGACCATCACCAACTGGCCTTAAAGAGCCTGCAGGAAATGAAGGAAGTTCCTAGAGATTGACATGGAGAGAGACCTCGAAAAGAGACCATTGCCCCAAAACCTCCCAAGTGTCAACATACACCCCAACTTGAATGAGAAGCATCCATAAAAGGTGACATTCTGGTTGAGGAGGAAAAAGAGGAACACCCATGGTACTATCATTCCAATCCAACCACCAGTCGAAGTATATCTGTAAGGGAGGAGGAAGGATAAGAGAGGCATCTAAGGGATCCCATATAAGGCTCCATTGGTCTATCAAAACCTACTAACGATGAAGCATGAGGGTGTGACAAAGAGGAATGAGAGAGAATGTCTCATGCAGTAGTAGAGGATGGTATATTGCATATGAGACATTCATTAGCTCACAATTAAAGTAGTGCAGATAGGGCTCAAAGGAGGAGGGAGTTGAAAAACAATCTGAGATGAACCAAATATTTGTAGCTGGAAGAAAAAACCTCTCCACACTGACAGACCAAACCACCATGACAGAGTCCTGGAGAATATACTGAGGATGTTGGACTGAGTTGTCTTTTGTGGAGGCAAGAAGCAGCCATATTCCATATAATGGTGGAAATGAAGGTCCCTGGAATGGATCAGGCAGGCAAAAAACGGGATCCTGAGGAAGAGGGAAGGAAACAGGATTGTGAGACAAATGGAGAGATGAATGTAAGTAGAGGACTAGACTTACTGAAATGACTTTCAGAACGCATGGATCTACTGCCAAGGATCTCCAAATGTGGAAAAATTGAAAGAGTCTGGCCACCACCAGCCCGAACCCAAGAAAGGTGGTCAGAGTAATATTGGAAAAATTATCAGGATCCGATCCCTACTAAGGGAGAAGTGACACCAAATATTGCGAGTTCAAATAAGGAAAGCTGGAAAAATGATAATCCAAAGTGTGATCATCCTCAGTTACATGGGAGTCGAGGCATACTGACCCCCCAAATGACTCGCATGAACCCAAATATTCGAGGAAATATGAAATAATAACCCAAAGCCTTTTCTATGAGATGGTAAGGAGTAGAACAATAGGAAATGGGAAAGAAGGACAGAACATAACACACCTGAATAATCAATTCCATCAAAGGGGAAAGAAGTCTGGGCAAGTCTCCCAAAATGACACATGACTGTCAGGCATATTCAGGAAGGGAGGAAAGGCTGTCCAAATTCTAAACTTCCAGATCACTGTAACCCTGAGCAGGTTTGATAGGACGATCATCAGTTTGTTCTGATTATTGCATGAAATTGGTCAACTCTCAACGGACCAGAGCCGTCCTTCATGGGCCGAGAATTGTCCTTCCGACCTGTTGGACGTGGTTGATAATTCTGCTGCAGCAGTAACAGCAGTTGTAGTCATGACCAACTAAAACTGTTAGTACACAAAAAAATTGAAAGAGGAGAGAAATAAAATAATTCATAACTCTCCACAAAATAGAACAAAAATGGTAAATAACAATGTAACTGAAGTAGAAAAATTAAGAAAGTAAAAACTTGTGGATAAGTGAATCAAACCACGAGCAAAAACATGACTATAAGACTGCCAACTGAGAAATGATTAACAGCTGCAAGATTAAAAAGGGTGCTAGTTACAATAGGGGTAGTGTTACACTCCTATTGATGGTGTAATGAGAAGCAAGACTTTGATGGCAACTTTGGTAAATTGAAACTCATGTTCCTTTAGCTAATATAGTCCATTGCTTTAAATCTGAATGAAGAAGTTCCCCATTCTGTATGTGAGGGTTTTATAATTCCCAGGCAAAGCAGATGAGTGTGAGAATGAAGCAGAAGTGATGCAATTCACTACAATTATATCAAGAACAAATAGCATATATGAACAATATATTTGTAATTTTACACCAATACAATACAATACAGTCAATGTTTGAAGTTATCAAAAATGTATGCCTTTTACCCATTAAACTGTCCAAGCAAACCTAGATTTCACAGCATAAATCTATTGGACTAAGTTGATTGCATGGTATCTCAACAGTGTTGGTAAAATATTGATATATCACAATAACCCAAAATGTAGGGGTTATAAAAAATTCTGACTACATTTTTGAAATCAGCACCATCAAATTACCCTAAATCACTTGAGTTTTCTCCAGTAGCAAATATTTTGTTGTCCAGTGCAATTCACAACATTCACCTTGTTATACCTAAAACATGCAGTTCACAATTTACAGGTATCCAATATTCAAAACTTATTTGGGAAAGATTTTGGGGTTTCTCAAACGTTTACTTTGTGATTTGTCTGGAATGATAATAACAGACATTTCTTGTACAACTAAAAGCACAGTTGTTCCCATTTTTATTTAAAGTTTATTGGTAATATACATCAGTAGAAGTCAAGCAGTGATTGTCAAAAAAGCCTCAAGATTTATTCCAGAACTTCTGTGAAAACATATTATCAATATGTGATAGTTACATAACTTTGTCTTGTGATCTACTCAACATATAACCACTAGTAGACTTAAGAATTCCCCCTAAGATACATTATATGTAAATACTTCTGTGTATAGTTATAAAAAAGGTTAGTATATGCTATAAATTCTACAGCACATACAAACAAATAGATATCATAACATATGCTCTGTGGTACAATGCTGAGAAAGGGTTAAACCAATGGCCCAACAAGGTCAATCTTAGTAGATCTATTTAACAAATAATTCATATGCATATGTACTACCTTAAAACATGTCTAATTATAACATGCTATAACACTCCTTATGAAGGTTGTCTTTCTTACCTGTTGGATCATTATCATCCATTAAACCAGATGTCAATAGCTGAGTTTCTAGCTTTTCCAACCACTTTAGCTGGCCTTTGTAAATGTCCAAGATGGTATCACCAAGTCCAAGAGGGTTAGCAACAGAAACTACTACACCCATGTGATATATGGCTGCTCTTAAGGTAGCAACACTGCATCCTTCCTTTTCCAATGTAACCTTTATGAGATAATACAAAAGCCCCCAGGTGTTATTCAACAAAAAGCTAAACATTGCTACATAACTTATGATTCCTGTACAAAAGTTGTTTGATACACAATGGAATGAGATTCACATGATAAAGATAATATCTACATATATTCTTTGAATCATACACTGATCAGTAGAAAAAACAAAACAAAAAAACTTCAACTGTCAAACTATGTTAATAATATGTGGCTTTTGAAAAATAACAGATCTATCAGTTTAACTAGTTTAAATTATGTTTACAAAACTCAAATTCATTAACAGTGACATTAACTGGTAGACTGATAGAATAACTGAAAACATTTTCTTTTTTCCAAGAGATATCCCATACTTGCTTATGTTTTATATCTTTCTCAATATAGGAAGAAAGGTTGTAAAATTATACAATTCTGGATGAAAATATTTTTGAGGTGGCTTGAAAAGTAGTATAAATTTGAGTCTGATATAGCCCTTCTTAAAAAAAAACAAAAACATAAATGAATAAAATGAAAGAACGAAAAAGCTGAACTCCTTCATCTTTTCTTTATCAAGCATAGGAAATAGCTATCTTTAGTTTTATTTGATATACACATGTGTGGGTGTACTATGTATGCCCATATCTAAGGATGCCAGAAGTAACTTCATTCACAGTTGCTTTGATTTCAAATAAATACACTGAAATAATTACAACATGATTAAAATGTAGAATTCAATAAAAGTTTTTTTTTATAAAACTGAATAATGAATGAAAAGCAAAGGTTCATGGAAACATGAAGAGTCTTTACATAAAATAGAGTGACAGGCATGTTTGGACAAAGTTAGTTTTGAAACATCTTGTATACAAGTTCCAACAGCAAGCTTCACACCTTTAAATAATAGTGCAGTACAAACCAATATGATAACATGTTGTTTTTAAAAGTAGCTTCATGCATTTATTTCAATTTCTTTAAAAACCTGCTATCCTGTCATTACACCTATGGTATCCTAGCATTCAACTACACTTTACATATTGTTACGTCTCCGTTTGTTAATTAACTTTCTGTAACTTCGTTCCAACGAAACTTTAGCGACACAAGTTCTTTACTTAATAAAACTGGTTTATTCTTTCCGAATACAACTTTACGATACACTTATTTT
>NW_013665763.1:929018-940493 GCF_000517525.1 Limulus polyphemus
CAACAATCGCGCTAAAACAAACGCTATATCAATGAACGTCAATAATACTTCTGACTGCAGTTCAATTACTCACTATCTACACAGACATTACCTTCCCGCGTCACGTTGTCCCCTCTTATATATACCAGTCTACCCTCTATCTAATCAATACTAGAGCATTCGCCAAAGTACAGGATAGTTCTAGAACGTGGCGTCACTGTAGTCATGTGACTCGCTGATGCAACAATATCTTTAGAAATGTATCAATTAAAATAAAATTGTTTAAGTGTTTGATACCACAAATAAGTTAGGCCATTGATTTCTAAGTTATTAGAACAGTTCTAAGCTTCAATTACTTCTGTATCAGTTACATAGCTCATCAACTTTTCTGTATTTTCTTCCTCAGTTTTCTTTATTGTCTCTAGAGCCACCAAGTCTTGCTTTAGTGTGCTGCATTCCTCAGCTATGTCAACTATCATCTGTCGCAGGGCTTCTGGAGTCGTTCCTTCTTCTGGCAGATCCATGTCCAAGACAAGTTTTACTGCTTCTAAGATGTCTATGTAGAAAGCTTCAAACTAGGCAAGCAAACCAATAAGAACTGTTGAATTTTCATAATGCATAATATTTAAAAAAAGCTTTATGTAATATATGAAACTATGAAATCATTGTTACATAACTTACGTCGCTCTATCTCAACCATAAGATGGCATTCTTGTGGTTGACTGAGTTCACAAATTGACAGACCAATGAAAATTACAATAGGACAAACATCCATGAAATATTTGAAGCACACTACTTTCAATTTTTGGTATGGTTTACTACAAAATAACAAACACAAACATTTTATAAAAATTTCATAGAGATTTTGAACCTTAGATTTTTATTTTCCTATAAAGTAAAACAATTTTTAACAGAAAAAAACTGTAGCTTAACATCAAACTAACAAAACAAGTATAAAAAATAATCATATTCTTGTCTGTTGGTTGTTAAGCACAGAGCTGCATAATGGGCTAGCTACACAAATATATTCACAAATGTATATGCAAATTAAGAGTGAGTGCTCCTTTGAAACAAAATAACTTTTTTTGAATAAACATGGCAAAAACCTGTAACCAGTTTCACTTGTCATGTTTAACATAAGAATGACTACTCAGTGTCAGAAAACAAGTAATTTCAGTAATCACTGAGGAATACGTAGTAAATTGATTGAGAAAACAGTATACAACAATACAGATGAAACAAATATCAAGCACGTGACTAGTACATAGTTCTCTGACAGTATATAATTTAGCTTAGGCCAAAATTGTACTTTTTCTGGTAGAAAGCTGAGTTCCAACAAAACTGGTTCTAAAAACAGTGTTTGTACATGCTGTTTTACATAGATTAGGCTATATTACCATATATGTACGCATTTAAGGCCATTGGTTAATGTTATAATACTAGTCACTTTTCATAATTTTCTGAATCTTTGAAAAGTTTAAAAGAAAGGATTTTGGATGAAGAACATGTTACTACTAATGCCCGTTTTTCTTTTTCGTTTCATCAACAAATTTGACACCAAAGATTACAGTTTTTCAAATGAATTTTGAGAAGTGAATTAAAAGATATTTTTAGACAATATTGTCAAAGCATGATGTATTATTCATATTGTTATGTTTCACCTGTCTTTTTTTAATATAAATAAAAAAATCTTTATAATTTTAAATCAATGTTAATTTGAAAGTTTTACTAATACTGCAAAAAACAAATCATTTATGTGAAATCCTTTTTTAGTAGAAAAAAACAAAACAAAACTAATTAGTTACTTATAATTTGCATATCTTATCATATTCTTTTCTTCATATAACAATTTTCTCTTTTATTACAGCACTGATACACAATAAAGTCTGAACATGCCTGATGGCGTGGAGACATTTCTTCGGAAGTGTTTGTTCCATATTGCTTGTATTTTTTTGAAGATCTGTCTTCTACCTGTGCATACAACAAACACCCAGAAAATTATTTTTCTTTTTACTACTGCACAGCTTTATATTTCAATAAATTATTTTATCAGATCAAGTTTATGTCTTTCTTAAATAATGATAACTTATAACATTTAAATACTAACACTTTTACCATTGTTACATATCTGCTTGTTTGTTAATTTCCGGTATAAATTCTTTCTGAGGAACTTCAGCAATACAAGTCCCTTCTTGATTAAACCAGTTTATTCTTTCTCACTACAAACTTTTAGTACACAGTAATTCCCACTGTCAGTACATTCCTCGTCACTTTAAACTTAACTACTTTTATAATGCATGCTATAAATCACAGCAATTCACAATCTCGATAACTTTTCTCCCTATGAGTACAAACATACACTTTACATTACCGTCACTACTGTTCGCTTCTTTAATTATCTATCTCTATATGTATCTATATTGCTGACTTTCTTTGCCAGGCTTATATAATAAAAAAGAGGGCATCTAGCAAACACTCAGACATTCACAGGGTTCCCCGATAATTCGAGAAACTCCAACGTGCATGCTCCCAGTGTCACGCGACTTCCGCTGTCATAACACCGTATTCAGTGTTAGAAATACCAGTTGACAACAGAAAATTTACAAATCAAATTTAAAAAACTCAAGATTAAATATTACAAACTTAAGATTTGATTAGAAAATTTTCAAATAAGTAGTCATATTAAAATATTTTAATGGAAATCAGTAGCAAATAATGTATTATGTTAAGTTCAATGAAATTATTTTCAATTGGAATTAAATGTTTTAAGCAATAAAATTAATATTAATAAAATATACATTGGTTGAACATCTTTATAATTAAGCATAGAAAGTGTACCTGTATTTCATCAGTAAGCAAGTCTCCACAATGTGGAATATGTACCACTGTTCAGATGAATTACCTAGATATTTCATGTGTTGCCTCAAATACTAGCCTCCATGTGAGTTAATGAAATGAAACTTATACTTCTTTTCAAATACAATAAATACTTTGCTATAATTTGCAATAGTTAAAGAACTAATATGACTTATGAAAGTTTACAAATTTCCAAGCTGCTGTGTTTCAACACCACAAAGTTTTCAAAATTGGTACATATGGGATTATATATATATGTGTGTGTGTGTGTGTGTGTGCATATATATGTAAATATAGAAAACATAGAAAAAGAATAGAATCAACCACCTATGGGTGATCAAAATCAATGACAAAAAATAGTGATAATTACATAAAACATTTAACATAGTGCTAAACAAAAAATGTTGCAGTAATATCACCTAAAAAGTTTTGGGGATATCTTGTCTCATCAGTATTCCTAAAAGATATGAAAAACTAGTAGGCATATAACAGAAAAACTGAAAGGAGTTGTAACGCAGATGTATGGTAGTAACCCTCCTAAATAGCATACATTGTACTGAGAATAAAGAACAATACTAAAATAATTTTATATTTAAATCCTCCACGACACCTTTAAAATCTTAATACTTCATAATTTATGTAAAAAGTTGCAAACTGGAAAATTGTGACTAGCCCATTTACCTTAATAAAGAGAGGTGAGTACATCATATTAAAATTATTTTGGAGCCTCACCATGTCATTACAGTCTATGTTGCCACATCCAGTCAGGTTCTATCTTATAGCAATGCATCTTGAAAAGACCTGTCATTTCCATTGCAGCAGGCTCTGTCATGTCAAAAGCAGATCACTACTTCCTGTGACTTTCAATAATTCGTCTAGTGTATGAACCTGATGGTTACCCAACACCTGTTTCAACAGTTCCAAAAATGTATAGGCATTGCACACAGCAACTTATCTGATATACCTACATATGAGGTAGGTTCTGTTGCAGCACGTCTCTTTCTGGATGGTTCTGGTTCCCAAAGTTAATCCATTTTCCTTTGTTTTCCAATGCCATTAAATGCTAAGAATATCTCCATCTTGAAGCTTCTAAACCCTCTATCAACAACATACTTATGATCTGAGTGTATGAATAGTTTGCTTCAGAAAGGGATGTTACATACCCTTCCAAAAGCAAAAAATCTTTTATGCATCAAGTTACCCATGAAATATCAAACATTATTAAAATGTAGTTCTAAAACATTCCATTCCACCAGGATCTTATATTGGGTGAGGTCATCATATGACTTATTGATTTGCATATTCCAAAATTATTTTAATATAACATACTCAACCACGTATTAGGTAAAATTAATATTAAATTATGTGATGTTACATTCACACATTAGTTTTTTAGCAGAGTAGTTTGGCGAGAAAATTCATCATTAAGATTACATACAGGAAAATAGCACTTTGCTTTATAACAGTTTCACTGTCTAAATGCACCTGCTCAAGAACATAATTATATTTTTAAGTATAAATATGTAACAGACTCTGGATTGTGAAGTAGAACAATTAGCTGAGTAGTTCAGTACTTGGGTAAAAGAGTTTAACTCTACATGTTTTTCACTATAAAGTCCATATTACAACCCAACTTCATTAATGGTTTGTATACTCATAAATGTGCAGTAGCTACAAAGCTATTTAAAAAGGCAAAACCAGACACCATTTCTTTGTGCATATCCAGGAAAATACAGGTACTCCACAAAAAACATTATCATCTCCCCGAACTTCCTCTATCCATATATACAGTCAAACCTGTAATCATAAAATTTCCATTTTGGACTTCAAAATTTTAACTACAAGCCATATTGACATGTGACTACACATTAAGGAAAGCCTGTCTCCCATCTGAAACCTTTTATGATCCTTCTCTGCAGCTCAAATTATTTTAGATTTCATTACTCGTACACTAATTACTTCTCATGTTCAAGAAGGTTTAGACCACCAGAAGTTAATCACAGAGGTAGGCCTTTCTAGGTTTGGTAATGTAAATAAATTATTGCATTCATCCACACACAGAACAAACTAACATCTCCACCAAGTTAGTTCAATGTTAGGCTATATCACCAAACTGTTAAAAAATTATTTATTCTATGCTGAGAATGAATGAAACACCAATACCAGGATTTTTAAAGAAACAGAGTATTTTTAGAAGTTTCATAAGTTAAACAGAATATACCCATAGTTTAAAAATGTCAGTCCTGGTCTTTTATAAAAAAACACAGCTGAACTTCAAATTTCTAACTTAATCATATAACCTTGACACAAGAAATTAGGAAAAAGAACTAAAAAGAAAAATTAATTTCATAATCACAAAATTTATTTAACAATACAACAGTTTCAAACTATATTATTTATTATAGTTCACAACACTTATATAAACACTAACCATGTTTCGAGCAATATCTAATCTAAACTCCACATTCTCGGGGATCTGGCTTATCAGTATTCATTTCTCTTTTTCGATGACGAGGAACCCACTTTGAGACTAATAATAGCTGGAGATGGCTTGAATGGGTAATGAAGAAAAACTTTAATATAAGTTTAACATAACAGCAAATGTACAACGTTTCGACAAGGTTTTGTCATCATCATTACCCATTCAAGCCGTTTCCAGTCATTTCTCTTTTATTTGCTACCAGAAGGTGTGAGTACAGTTCAATGCAGAAGAATGATTGGTTATTGAAAAAACATGTGATGAACTTATTTACATAGTGTAACAGACTGATTTAGATATGACCATAGTTATCTTGAAAAAGACCCCAGCCTCACCCAGAGTCAAACATTTTGTCTCACTATGAAAATAATAATACAATTAGTTCTAAAGAGGTATGAGTGGGTATCATGCATTATCAAACTTAAGAGACAACTCAACTAGATGACAGAGGAAAGATACATAACCTATAAACATAATAATATTTAACAAAAGAATTAAAGAATGGAACCCCACACAAACCAACAATCCTAGGTGATGGCACATCAGATAAATCTTAATTATTATGTTGAAGTAACCACCTGTATACCCCAATTGATGACCTCATGTATCTAATGCACTCTAATAATATTACATTATTTTAAATAAATTGTAAATATGGCTTTGCATCATCTATTAGATAAAAATAGTGATGTGATTTCAGACCTAATTAAATTTAGATTAAAATATGAAAGTCTTTCAATGACATTATTTCTTCATTATGTAGAAGGGGGTATGTTTTACCCAATATTTCAAGAATGACTGAGGGGTCAAATTGTTTAATGAACATGGGTACTACTTCAGAGTGGCACAGTCAGACTACTAAACCACCCATAATACTGTGCTTAGAAACTCAACTGTATTGCAGGGTTGTAGGGAGCAGTAAGGTGAGTCAGGCCATGGCCTTATCACTTTTTTCATGATATGTATATTTACAACTTATGTATTAAAACTTGCTTCTTTTTATTCAATACATTACATTGTGTGTATCTAGTATTTGTAGTTAAAATGGCTCAAGATTCAGTCTCATAGCATTAAATTTCCAAACATTTTCACGGGGAGCAATGGCCTGACCACTCCAAAATTGCTTGCTACAGTAGTGTATTGTGTTAATGAACTGAAATATAACATTTTTAAGGATTAGCCCTATTTCTTTAATTCATGACAGTGTTAAAAGAAAAGGATTTCCTATCAGTTATCTAAAAACAATTGTCACTCATAAATATAATATACCAATTAGACTGCTTCTTTAGACAACTATAATTGCTTATATTCATTTCCAAGTTGCATAAAAACAATGAAATATAGATGTATTACTAGTAATAGTAATTTATAATTATTTTATAAAAGGAATGAAAATTTGCTCAAAAAGTGTTCTTCCCATGTTCTGTTAATCAAATTATTTTGAAATCTAAAGAGTGTTTTGATAGATAATGCATATATGTAAATGTAAGATATCTAAACATATTTACTTAAAATAATATCTTGCTATTCCACAAGATAGTTATGGTCATTATTAATGATACAAGCAAAAGTACCCATCCCCACTAACAGGAAAAGTTTAAGTTAATCTATCAATTTCAATTATTTCATGACTTTAAAAAGGTTAATTGTGCTGCACTCTTGGTTTCACTCAGATATAAATAAATAATATAAGATATATAGAGCTGTAATAAGACTTCTCGTAGTTTGTTCTATTTATTGTGGTTTTCATTATATACAACAGTAATCAGTGTTGTAAACAAGAAATAGTCAAAATTCAGAAAAAAAGTTTGTTTTTAGTGGAGAAAAATAAGTTAAACTACAGAAATAAGGGGTATGTTTTACCCAATATTTCAAGAATGAGTGAGGGGTCAAATTATTTAATGAACATGGGTACTACTTCAGAGTGGCACAGTCAGACTCCTAAACCACCCATAATACTGTGCTTAGAAACTCAACTGTATGAATTAATAAAACGAATGTAGCCTTAAGCCTAAAAGTCAAAAGTTTGAAATTAAATTTATGAAGTTTTTGTTATAGAAACCACCAACCAATTTTGGTTTTTAGTTGGCCTATCTGGCAAAATAAGCCAATTTTGGATAAACACACCAATTTCTTTTATTTCTCAAACTTGATTTTGCCTGTAAATAATTAAGAAGTAGCTATATTTTCCTTTAGTTATAAAAAATAGTGTACATGAATTGTGTACTTAGATACTGATGATTAATTATAATTAAAGTTCCTAAACTTTGCCTTGTCTAACTTGCTTTTATTCTGTTCCCAAAATGATTATGAAATAATGAAAAGAAAATGAAACTTTTCAGTGGCTAAATTAGTTTCAGCCATTGATTTTTTCCTTTACTGCTACAAAAAGAAATAATTTGTTCAAAGTTAATAAAATTTTACACATTCTTTAACATATTTCTCAAAACGAATTTTGTTACGTAATTACATAAGAACAGAATTTAATTTTTTTAAGTATTGATCCTTAAAATAATTTTTTAAGTTCAAAAAACTTTTCCTTTGTCTAACTCTTACTATATCCTTTTCTTTTTTTTTAAAGAAATGAAAAAATTGTAAGTCTTTGTATTAGTGTTTTCAATCTACCATTAAATAAAATATTTTTTTTTAATATTAACAATGTTCTTACTTTTTCTACATCCACTTTAATTTCCTCAATAGAATTTTTCTTTTCTGCTTTTAGAATTGACAGTTCTTTTTGTAGCTTCTGAATATGGTCTTGGGTGCTAGTTAGATCCTCTTCTTGGTTTTCCTTTGCCTTAGAGAGTATTTCAAATTTTCTCTCTGTGTCTTCGAGTTCTTTCTTTAACTTCTCATTCATTACTGTTAATTCATTTATGAAAGAGTCTTTAGCTTCCATGGTTACAAGGTATTGTCGCATTCCTTCATTTTCCTGTGTAAGAATCTCAACAGTAGATTCCTGAGATTCAATTTTTGCATTGGCTTGTTTCAAATCCTTTTTTAACAACTCTTGCTCATTCCAAAACTCCTCAAACTGACTAGTAAGTTCATCCAAGTCCACTCCTAAACGTCCCTCAAACTTATTCTCAAGCAAAGTTTGGTCTAGCACATTAAAATCTGAAACTGAATTCCATCTCAAAAAATATTCATGATCTGGACTTAGCTTGGATAATAAGTATGAAAAACATTTCTCAAAGTTTTGATTATCTACCAGTAACATTTTGAGATGATTATTTTCTACACTATCTCCACATGGATAGCTCATACCCTTTGAATTAATATGGTTATCTTCAAAATCATTTTGCCAAGTTTGCATCGTACTCTCTTTCTCAGCCTGTAAACAAGCAACCTCTTCTCTCACCACCTCTAATTCTTCTCTTAACTGGTTGATTTGAGCTTCTTTCTCCCCAACATCGGAGAATCTGGTTTCCCATAGCACAGCTTCTCTTCTTAACCTATTGTTTTCTTGATTTAGCTGACATACAACTGAATCTTTCCTTGTGAGTTCCCTCTGAGACTGTTTTAATAGATCACTCAAGACTTTTCTATCTTTTTTCAATCTTTCAAAATCTGAGCTATGTTTCACATCTGTTTCTCCATCTCTCTCCGGTATTTTCTCCTCTGGATATCTCATGCCCATTTGTCTTCGATGAGTAAACATCTTCATATTATCAATCTGAAATATAATTAATGTTCTAAAGCACTTACAAGTCATTATAATGATCCACCCATAATTATGCTTGAATAATTCTAAGTTTGAAAATAAACACAACAAGAGCAAAAAAAACATCTGCTATCAAAATCCCATTTTCAATTTTAATATCTGATTACAACATAGTAGGAAGAAAATGTACTTATTCATTTATCATAGCTGTAATTATTTGGGTTATAAAACTAGATTTTTTAACAACTGTTTTCCTTTGCCAATTTTAAACTTTTTTAGAAATTATAACTGCTCATTCTTATTTATCTGATGTTTGCCATTTCTGGCTAAAACTACTCAAGAGAACACATGAATGCAAGAATAAATTAAAGCTTTCATCCTTTTGTCCATATATTTGAGATATATATATTACATGTGTATACATACTGTACAGGTATACTGTATGTATATATACTTAGAGCTTTCAGTATTCAAAGATTATAATCAAGCATAAAGTCTCAAAAATGAAGCGTAATGTAGAATGTTTTACATACCTCTTTCCTTAACCTGTCTAATTCTTGGGTGCGAGTTTCAACCAGATGTTCCATATAATTGAGTCTTTGATAAACTTCTTCATCTGCTAAAAAAAAACTCATATATACACAGATATAATTATAATAAAGAAGAATCGTGGAATGAACGTGTGTTATTTATAACACACACACACAGTTAACTCAAAACTTAAATTTACATCCATCCATATATAAATATGTAAAGTGTTTATGTAGTGGAAATAAGTAACATTATTATTCATCTAGTTGATGCTATAGGTTAGCTTATTTGATAGTATTTCCTTCAGGATTAATTCTAAAAGCTTTTAAACAATTATTTACAAAAATTATAAAATGGTTCTCAAAGTTAAGGAAAGTAAAATTAAAAAATTCTTAAATCACTACAAAATAGAAGTAGTAATCTTGCAAGTATGACTTTCTAACACTATTGTAATGGATACATGTAAATATTTTTTGTGAAATTCTTCCACTGGAATCTTTGTTTTGTGAAGCAATCATATTTCAGCTGTTCATGTATAATAACTATACAGTCATGCTTTCTTAGAAAATTAGCAAAATTATTCTGTACCTGCTTGTTTCAAATGAAACAATATAGCTCACAACATGACTACTCTTGAAAATAATAAATTACAATAACGTATTTAGATCTCTTAGTAGTAATTAGAAACTGATGCTGTAAAAAACAAGTGTAATTCAGAAGAATCTGAACAGGTTCTGTAAAATGTTTGCAACTTAAAAAAATTGTGCTTGGATACTGAGAAAGGTAAATTTCATCACTTTGTGTATTAGTATTGTGACAAGAAAGGAAAAATTACTTACCTTCTAATTTAGGAGTCCAATTACGTCTTGAAGATTTACCAGAAGAGACAGGACTCAGTTTATCACCATCCAGTGGAGGGAGGTTCAAAGGAGAAGGCCATGCTTCTTGTTGCACAGGAGGAGGTGTGTCAACTTGGATAAGAAATTCATAATCACCTTTACATTTAGTCTCTGATGCATTTTTCTTTTTCTCTGGTTCTATGTCAGGAAGCCGTGGTTGGGCAGAGGAGGACCGAACAGACAGGTTCTTCCGAGGAATCATACCAGGCAATCTCTTGTTATCACATTATTATGCTACACCCAGATCTTTCAAAATAAAGAATAAAAACTGCAGTATTTTAACTAAAACAAAACAATAACAAAATATACAAAAAGTTCTTCACCCCAATAAGTTTTTAAATATGGTAAAAAGAAACAATTTGGATTTCATAAAATACCCCCTTATCAAAAGACAAGTTCTATACTTGATATTCAAAAATTTAATGTCATAACACACAGAAACAAATAAAAAAATCACTCAAAATCTTAAACTGACCAAGAGAAGGAGTAAAGTTTGAGAATTGGACACAAAGCTATACTTATGTTTGCACAAAGGAAGTAGCACTAGGACAATAAACAAACATCTAGAAACGTTTTTTCAACTGTTATTAACCCTCAAATTACCAGCTTATTTCATGAATCAGTATTTCTTCACTTTTTGTTAATAATTATATTTATATTTTACATACCTTTTCCTCTCCTATTTAGTTCAGTTGTTTCTTAAGTTTGTTCATGCTGTTACGTCTCTGGTCGTTAATTAATTTTTCATAAATTTGTTCCGTCGAAACTTTAGCGACACAAGTCCTTTCTTAAATAAAACTGGTTTATTCTTTCTGAATATAACTTTGCAATAAACTTACTTTCAACAGTCACGCTATAACAAATGCTATAATTCTCAACGAACGTCTCACGTGCTCAACAATATTCTCTCTCTGCAGTTCAACTACACACACATTGTTCCATCACGTTGTGACCGTCTTATATATACAAGACTAACACATATCTAGTAAACTCTAGGGCATTCATGAAGGAACAGGATAGAAGGATGTGGCGTGATACTAGTCACGTGACCTCGCTGACGCAACACT
>NW_013665763.1:941435-954980 GCF_000517525.1 Limulus polyphemus
CTTCTTGTTGCCTTTCTTGTTCCAGTTGCCACTGCTGTAGTCTCTCTTCTTGTTTCTTTTCTTTCTCCTCCAACCACTGCTGTAGTCTCTCTTCTTGTTTCTTTTCTCGTTTCTTTTCTTTTTCCTCTAACAACTGCTGTAATCTCTCTTCTTGTTTATTTTGTTGTTCGAGCTGCCACTGTTGCAGGTTTTCTTGCAACTGCTGTTGTCTCTCTTCTTGTTTCTTTTGTTGTTCGAGCTGCCACTGTAGCAGGTTTTCTTGCAACTGCTGTTGTCTCTCTTCTTGTTTCTTTTGCTGTTCTTGTATTGCTGCCATCAAATCTGCTAAGCTGTAGTTTGATTTGCCGCCTCTCGTTTCCATTTTTTTTTCTGTCCCACTCTCTGACACCAATTTGTTACGTCTCTAGTCGTTAATTAATTTTCCGTAATTTCGTTCCGACGAAACTTTGGCGACACAAGTCCTTTCTTAAATAAAACTGGTTTATTCTTTCTGAATATAACTTTGCGATACACTTAATTTCAACAGTCAGCTATAACAAACGCTATAATTCTCAACGAACATCTCACGTGTTCAACAATATTTTCTCTCCGCAGTTCAATTACACACACATTGTTCCGTCAGGTTGTGACCGTCTTATATATATAAGACTAACACATATCTAGTAAATGCTAGAGCATTCATGAAGGAACAGGATATATCTAGAAGGACGTGGCGTGATACTAGTCACGTGACCTCGCTGACGCAACTATGCATTAGAATTGATTATAATGGGAGTGTGAGCTGGAATCATGCATAAACAAACTCGTGTGACATATAAATAACAGAGGAAAAGGTAAGTAAAACATAAACATAATTAATAATTAACAAAAAAGTGGAGGAAGAATTCTTGAGAGAAAGAATAAATAGGAATATCAGGAGGACAATATCTGCATATGTTGACAAAAAAAAAATCACTAAAACTTCAGATGTTTATTTACCTGGCTTTTCTTTTTTTCTATTATAACTTCCATTCATGAATCGACAGGTAATATACAAGCCAAGGTACATTTGAGATGTGAAATTCCCTTGCTTTGGGTTCATCTAACTGAGTTCCCAACCAAGTCTTAGACTGTCGAAGAATGGGCTGTAGAACTACAAAACATAATGCAGAAGGCAAAATATAATGTAGCAGTAGGCTATAGATGATAGAAATGGGCCTACAATTACAGAAAGTGGCCAGTAATGTTTCAAGTAGGTAAAGTTTTGGCAAAAGCTCATTCTTATATATTTTGCTGTAAACCAGTTTAGTGCTAAATTTGCTCCTAAAAAGAGAGGACCTTACAAAATTGTTAGATGTATAACACCATTAGTGCATGAACTAGAAGATCCTAGAAGTGATTCTATGCAGGATAAATATCATCTATACTCTATCAAGTATAAGGAAATATGTTTTTCCTCGTGAGCAGCAGTATGTCATTTTTCGTTGTCGTTTTTACCCTTCTCTTTATTACCACCACTGTGAACCAGGGACACAACTTTGGTAAATCAAACACAATTCCTGTAAAGTTATAGCAATAACACCATATCTTGTGTCGTTTTGGGTGAAAAGGTACAATATATAGGAAATAAGGATTTATCTACGAACTGAGGAAAGTAGGAGAGTGAGGCGATATTCCTTCATTTTTTGTTAATTATCCTTCCCTTTGTTTATTAGTTGAGCTGTTGCTTGAGATTGTTAGGCATGATGCCATCTCATTCCCTATTATAATTAATTGTAACATTATTCTCATAGTGAAACAAAATGAATTACACAAGGTGGTGCTGAAGTCTATGTCAAGAAAACTAGAGTCATCTGTAAATCAGTCTGTCACTCAAGGTAAATAAATTGATCAGATGTTTTGCTAATAGCCAATAATCATCCCACTTTTAAGGTTAACCTCATTGTCTGATAGAAAATAAAAGAAAACTGAAGACTAATAAGCACAGTCTTGAGAATGCAGAGTTTTAGGTTATACATTAGCTAAAACTTGATTAAAGCTCATATGTGTATTGAATTATAATTAGACAGTTTGGGATGTTATATTATTAAGTATATTTTGTAATATTGTTATATTGTTGAGTTAGAAGTTTATTTATGGTACCTGTAAAAGTTTACCCTAGCATTTTATTTAACTTGTGAAAATTCAAATAAATACTTAAAAAAAAAGAATCCTGTTATTAACATTATAGCCATTCTTATTGTGGAATAAAAAGTCTGTTACAATTTTTATACTATTCTTACTGGTAGCCCATAAAGTTGGACAATTTAATTGATTAGCTATGAGCAACAATTATGTCAATTAGTGTCACATAAACTAATCAATTAATTGAAATTATGATTAAATCATTTACTCAAAATTAGTATTCTTAATTATTCCAACAATTGATTAATCAAAATTACAATTGAATTGACTGTGATTAAAATGATAAACCAATTAAAATTAGTATTTCAGTTTATTACTGTTTTGGATAATTCCAACAATCAATTAATTGAAAGTATGATTAAATTAATTGTCATGAAAATAATCAACTAATCAAAATTAGTATTTTCAATTATTCCAACTATCCAAGTGATCAAAGTTATAATTTTCCTATACTGAAAATGTATTTCCTATAAGTACTTCCCTCCACTCACAAGATTAGCTATTCTCATTCATTGCTGCCCCTATATGCAAACTTTTTCTTTACACATGCCACAAGCCTTCTGTTCTCACACAAATCATCATGCTCACCTCTCCACCAATAGGAGAATATTACACTCACATGATGCGTGTGACTCCTTCTATGCACCTCTACCAAACTATCACTTCGAAGTTTAGCAGAAAATGGAACCACTGGAAGTGTGTGGGGAGGAAGGGTGGGAAATGTGAGCTGGGGGAAGTACCTATCAGAAATACATTTTCAGTATAGGAAAATTATAACTTCTGATACAGTACTTTCCTCCACTAACAAGATTAGCCAGAATCCCACGATGATTACGAGGAAGGGCTGGTGCGGGGGAAGAACATACTATACCCAAAAACCTCTGTAGATGAGAGAGTCAGATCAAAAGAGGAGAACCACACCACTTCTGAGTCAGGTATACTCTTTGCCCATGTGTAAAATGTGTAAGATAACAGGGTGGAAAATGAGAGGAGCACATCTGAGTGGGAGAGAATGTAGTAGGAAAGTGATCCTAACCAAAGAAAGATATCGTAACTCAATCCCACAATGAGAAAAGTGGGTAAACAAGAATGCACCCCTGGGTGTAGAGTGACTAGGGCACGGCAGACCATACTCGTGAAGTCAACTACATCCCAAACCTCCTCACAGGATACCGACATCTGTGCAAGGGTAGAAGGAGGATCAAAACATTTTCACCTAAAACCCAAGAACTGGGGAAGTGAGAACCACTCCAATTCCCAGGTATGACACAAGGATTAGCTCTGAGCTATTGATCTGGGAACTTGACATCCAGTATCAAAAGAATGTCTATCGCATGCAATCAACTCTCTGAACCGTGAAACAGGCCAGGACCCTCCAAATGGCAATAACATTCCAGTAAGAAGAGAGAATGAGGGATAGCCAAGGATAGAACTGGAACAATTCCATGTACCACCACTGTGACCCATAACACACATGGAGGAAATCAACCTTAAACCTATATGAAGACTTATGTTGATTGGTTCACTCTAAATCAAAAACCTGTCCTTGGTGTACCGACTTCCATGTGAGGGTATGATGAGGGCTCCCAATTGAAGGGGTAAACTGCATTCTGATGTCTGAAGCCATTGTATTGATTATCGCAAATTGGAAGATATTACATCATCTACACCTGCAGAACACCACCTCCTTACTCGGCACTGAATGGTTATAGCCATCCTTGTGTGGAACCCATTCAGGAGAGTACCTCAGTGGCTTGGAACTGATAAGAGATAACGACTCCAAAACTACACTAGAAGAAAAGGGGGTGAGAATGCATTGGAAACGTCATCACCTGAGACAGTGCAATGGGTAATAACAAAACCCTATTTTGAGAAGCAGACCATACTGATTTATTCAATAGAGGCATGGCAGGGATGGGCAGCTCTCTCCTTCTGCTTTACCATGAAGTCCATAGGTGGTACAGTCTGGAAAGGGCAAATTTATGAAGCAAAAATTGCAAGGTTATCCACCTACAGGCAATCTTCTGAAACACCTCATTTCAACAGTGAGCACTGCAAAGCCATAGAGGATAAAGCACGAGTCAACATGGCTCTACAGTGCAGATTTAGAGTTAAAGAATACCTGGTCAGTCACCACTCACCACAGAGCAGGATCTATGCAAGGACTGTATGAAGGATGGGCCACTGAAATAAAATAAAGCATTAAGAGAGACATACCCAGTCTTAGAGTCACATCAAAGTTTGAAGAACAGCCACAGGTGGAAGGTGAAAATCCGAGAAAACCAAAACCACGATACAATGTAAGTAATGGGAGATGAAAGTGTTAGAGGTGGTCCACATGCCCAATTGCAGGATTTCCTCCAAAGGCCGACAAAGACGAGAAGTGAAGTGTCAGATTTGATGAAAAGTTACTCTGAACAAATGCTGGTGGGAAGGGTACAAGAAGGAATAAGCTAACTGTATTAAATGATGAACCCAATTGGCAAGGGTAGAAATGGATAGATCTCTAGATGAAGAAGACTGCCACAGGATAAAGAGTCGGGAATGGGAACCATGGAAGGAAGCTGTGCGGGCAACATAGCAATAAAGGGCACGCACCGGACATAAAAGTATATCCAGATCAGGACAAGGGTAGAGATGAGAAATAGAAGAAATGGAAAGAGGGGAAAAGGCGGAGTTATCCTCTCGAGCTGCCAAGGTAGTTGGAAGGAACGATCCAGACAAAAGAGAAAATAGTTATGGGGATAAAGTGTGTATGTAACATCGATGGTGAACAAGTCAGACCGTTGTTGACCACAGGCCAAAAGGTGAAGGAAATAGGCTTTAAGGGAAAGGTGAAACATAGAACAAAAGGAAAGAGGTTCAAACAGAGGTAAAGTAAGGGAATGGAGGACCACATCAATATCCCAGTCCGGAAGAGTAGGTCACTGGGGAGGATGACAAAACCAGAAGGAACAGATTAACGTGGTAAGGACAGATGAAGCAAAGACTCTACAGTAATAGGAAAGAGCAGCTGGAAATCCCCAAGTATGGGACCACTTTCCACTTCTGTTGATATACTTCCATAGAAGAAGAACACCAGATCTCCTAACCAAAGATCGGATAAAAGCCAAGCATGAAGATGGAGGGCATGAACAGCAGGATGTAGAGCTGATGACTGGGGTTCACAAAGAGGTCACGGAATAAGGGACGTGGTACAGGAGGGAATAATTGGAGTTGGTGCAAATGTGGAAACCCTGGTTGAGCTGGCCCATAAGGAGCTATTAGAAGGACCCAGTACAGAGTGGCATGGATTATGGAAACCACCGTATGAAGCAATCAGATAGGAGGATAGACATATATGAATTTGTGTGACCAATCTTGGCTGAAAGCATCGATAGCCAAAGCCTGAGTATGAGGTACTAGGGACCAAAAGAGAGGTAACTTATGATTCAGGGCAGTGGCAAATGCATCAATGTGAGGAAAACCCCACTGATTACAAAGTCACCAGAAAACAAGAGGATGGAGAGACCATTACATCAGATAAATCTTGTCGGGGAAGAAAAGACAATCCACCACTAGTTTGAAAGCACCTAGGACATAACATGCAATTAAATGAATGTGGTGCATGTAGGCCCAATAGAGGAGATCCAATGTACGAAAAAAGAGGGATCTCAACCAGGTGCCACCTTGGTAACTGATATTTACCACCACCATCGAATTGTCAGAATGAATTATCAACAGACAATGTCTGGTTAGAGGGAGGAAGTGATCCAAAGATTGGCGGATGGCTAGAAGCTCTAGGATATTGATATCAAATGACTGCTCGTATACAGACAAATGACCTGAAACCTTCTCTGAAGGGATGTGTCCATAAACAAATGTAAACCCAGATGATGAGGAAGAATCGAGACTCCCACTGAGGTATGAGTCTTGTCCAACCACCAAGTCAGATCATCTACTATGAAAGAAAAAGTGTAACAGGAGCATTCAAGAGATCCTGAGCAAGGTTCCATTGATCATGCAGAGTCCACTGTATGAAACACATGTGTGCACAAACTAGGAGGACCAGCAGTTTGATAGAAGACCACATCCCCAAAAGTGAAAGAACCTCACATGCAGAAAGTGAGGGAGCAGACAGGGTGTGACAAACTGACAATTTCATAGAACTGAGTTGGAGAGGAGAAGATTGGGCCCAACTGAGGTGAGTATTGAAATGTTCAAGGTATTGGGTAGGATGTAGGTAGAACCAGTCCACCCAAGCAGCCACTTGAAGGAGCTCACAAGTATGACTGGCCAACTACCACTTGGAATGGACCAGAAGAATCCAGTCATCTATGTAATAATGGAAATGCAGCCCCAGGGCATAAAGCTGATAAGCAAAAGTCCTGACTAGCCGACAGAAAACATATGGAGCAGAAGTGAGCATGAAGAGTAGGGCACAAAACTAGTACACCACCCAGTGATGAACAAACTGAAGATATGGATGAGACCATGCTGAAACAGGAACATACAGGTAAGCATTGGTGACGTCCATCTTGGTCATCCATAAACCTGGAGAAAATTCCCACTGGAGGGTGAGATAGGACTCCATGGTGAAACAGGTAAGATGAACGAAGTAACTCAGGCATGACAGATTGACGACAGGCCTTCAGTCCCCAGTTTTCTTGGGAACAACAAACAGACGGGAGTAATACCCCAGTGAATGACGGGTAACAGGTTTGATAGCCTGGTGAGTAAGGAAGTCCTGCACCACCTCTGATAGATACTGACAAACAATGGGATCCCAAGGTGAAGAGAAGGAAATGGGTACAGGGGACAAGGGAGGTGTGGCAAGAAATGAGATGTCGAAGCCTTCCAACAAAATTTGATAAACCCAAACATCAGACCAGAACCCACCAGGAAGTCACCAGAACTGTTGGTGATGTATCATGTGGCATCAAGAAAAAGGATGAGCTATGGCACCTTAACAAGGAAGGATGGGTAAGGTTGAGAAGGACAGAAAACTGGAATCGGTGCCACACTTGGCTTTGACTGAGACAAACAGGCTACCAGATGGAAAAGGTTAGACTATTGTTGGAATGATGCAACTCGAGATTCCAAAGATTCCAGGCCCGTATCAGATATGGTACATGGTAAAAACAGAGCCAAATGTAAATCCTGGAGATAAGGTGCAGGTAAACAGGCCCATGATAAGACAGCATCTTGACCCAGAAAGTCCCCAAGAACAGAGAAAACATGTATGTAAAGCCAGAGTCTAAGATGACAAACAAACCAACGTGGAGGTAAGGAGGAAGAGGCTGTCCCCAAAAACCCCTCAGGATTTCTGTGAAGAGCCTCAGATAGAAGATGTATTGTGGAAAGATAGTAAAAAAAGAGTCATGAGGGTAAGATGTAGGTGAGAAAAATTGGGCATGAGTTAAACTAACAGGGAATTTGGAGCTCACCCCCAAATGGGTAAAACAGAATCCAACAGTTGCTGGCTGAGATAAGGACAGTCTGCACGGTGATAAGCAAGGACAAACTGATCTGAAGCCCGTGGGGGATGAGGCATGCTAATGCCATCGTGTAACTGAGAGGCAAATTGTTCAGTATAGATTCAAGTGTCAGGGGATGAGGGGGAATAAATAGAATTGGGAAATTTTCATGTAGCAAGGAAGGATGTGGGTCATAAGAAATAGGAGCAAGGGACAAAACATTACATACCTGAGGAATAAAGTCCGAAAAAATCATGGAAGGCCAAACTGAATCCCCAGGAAAGGTATGGGAAGGCAAGGCAAATTCAGGAGATAGAAACAGGCAATCAGAGTCATCATCAACCTGCACCGGTTCAGGAGGAAGTGGGGCAATGTCTGGAGATAGAGGTTGACCCATGTAATATTCAATCTCCCTGCAAATAAATATAGACAAATCTCCCATTGGGTCACACACATCTGAAGCCTGTAATAAAGTGGCTGACAAAATTGAGACAACTGAAGTGGTGACACTGACTTCGGAATTCATGCTTACATAATCGAAAACAGAGAATGTATTAAATAAAGGCAACTACAATTAGATAGAATTAATGTAAAGTTCAAGAAAACTGGGTATGTTAAAAAATGATAACCACTTCAAGAAATAACTATAGCTTAAACTGAAAGCAAGACAAAAAGAAAAATGTCCGAGTACAAGTGCTGCTAAATGATAAGTGATAGTTCAGTAGAGGTGCATAGAGGAAGTCACATGCGTCACGTGAATGTACTATGCTTCTATTGGTGGAGAGGTGACACATGATGATTTGCATGAAAGACACATTGGAATCACTTGACTCCAATAGGGGGGAGCAGAAGGCTTGTGGCATGCATAAAGAAAAAGCATACAGGGACAGCAATGAACAAGAATAGGTAATCTTGTGAGTGGAGGGAAGTACTGTATTGAAAGTATTAACATTTATATTTGTTTATTCCCAAGCACAAAGTTACATAATAGAAAGGAGGGTGCCTCCTGATATGAGAGTTTCAGGTTCAATTCATACTGCCACTAAACTTGTTACCCTGTATTTGTTATTGCAAAGCTACAAAGGCTAGCTGTCACTGTCACTATAGCAATAAGCTGGAAATGCCAACTGCCAATTCTCTGGTTACTCAAGTATTGAATAAAGTGTAAATTTACTGTTTATTCTCACATTGTGTTGTGTTTCTAGTTTATAATTGTGTAACTGTATTCTTTAACATTGTATAAGCAGGCACAGATCTGTTATGACAGCAGAAGTCACGTGATGCTGCTGGCGCATTAGTGCTGGTGTTGCATGTGATGAGTTTCTTGAATGATCGGAGAAGTCCGAGATGCCCTCTTCGTTAGTATATAAACCTGGCAGAAAAAAGCCGGTGGGGAGGGGATATATGAATGAAGAGAGAACAGTAGTTACCTTGAGTTCAGTGTAATTTATGATTCTGTTTGTTTCGAGCTAGTGGGCCATAAAGTGTGTGCTTTGCACTTGTCGAGAGCGAAGTTATCGAGATTGTGAATTGCTGTGATTTATAGCTTGTTTTATAAAAGTTGTTAAGTTTAAAGTGACGAGAAATATACTGATTGTGGAACCTTCTGTGTACTAAAAGTTTGTAGTATTGAGGAAGAATAAACTGGTTTAATTAAGAAAGGACTTGTATTGTTGAAGATCCTCGGGAAGAATTTCTACTGGAAACAAACAAACAAGCAGATACGTAACAGATCTAAGAGAAAGGTCCAGGGAGCCTGGATCCACATCCATTTTTTTTACAGAAATTAAGAACTATTTTTTAATATCATATAAGTAGATGCAGATCTATGGGAAGGGTTCAAACCTCTTCCATTTTTTTGAGAAGTTAATAAAAAATAACACAGCCAAATATCCTTACAATACCATATACTATCAAAAAAAAAAAATTAGATGTCAGTGTTTTATTTTATTGGGCTGATAACTACCACAAAAGCTTTTTTGAAAATTTCTCAAATCAACACTGCTAGAATCTACAGCAATCCATTTAAGGTACCAGACAATAATTTATTATTTCTAAGCAAATGAACATGTATGTCAATTAAATGCCATCACAGTAAATTTTTGTACCTTGGCTCTTTTAAGACACTATAACAATGTTTCTGGATTTTGGAGATTTGTTTAATCCATTTTAGTACTGTATAAGACACATGAAACTCTTATAACATAGACTTGTAACATAATCGATTTTTCAATGTTTAGAAGTTAGACTTCTTGTGAGATTTTTTTGTTTATACTGTTGATTCTAAAATAAGTGAGAATGCAAGTAGTATGACTATAGAAGTGATGATATTTAAAAATAGACACATTATATACTAATATTACACTTTGTTTAATTGATTCATTACTACTATTTAATGAAAAAAACTTAATTTTTTGTTTTTAACTGTTTTTATTTTCATAACAATCACATTATTAGAAGTAAAGATATAAGCTTTGAAATCACTGGATTACTATCTCAGCTAATCATTTACAGAATATTTTAACACTATTTTAACTATGTTTGGCTTTTTTGAGTTACTTTAGAACTATACGGTCAACATTGTTCAATCCAAAACACGATACTGTTATATTGGAAGTTTCTTCTTTAATGTAAAAAATTATAAAAGGTTTGTTAGAGTGTTATACAGATAACTTTTAAAAAGTTGACTGGAATCATATTATCATTGTAAAAATCAATCATCATTAAAAAATGAAACAATATTGCAACTAGTGTGGAGATGTTAAACGTTGTTACTTGTTAACACAATAATACTATATTATAATGACAACTACTTTGTTTTATGTAAATGAGGTACCAGCTTTAATGTTCAAACAAGTTATTTTAAGCTATAATATTAAAAACAAAACAAGAATGCTCAAAACTGAATAAATTTTAATCATTAAAAAATACTATACAGTACAATATTTTTTAAGTAACATACACATACATGCATAAATTACTGTAATACATTTTATATAAAAAAACTTGAGGAGTTCATAAACAAAATTTATTTTTACAAATTTTTTTAAAACCCACATGAAAATATTAAGAAAAACAATTAATAGAGTCTGTATTAAGTGTAACTAGTAACTGTTTTTTAAATAGTAAGTTGGCCTAAAACATAAATACTTATAATTTTTTCATAAACATGCATAACTGTAATGTGGTTATTTTTACTGCATTGAGAAATTATAAAACGTTTGTCTCTAAAAGCCAGAGTCTGATAATAGTAGATAATGCATCAAAATAGTCCATGTAATCATGTAGGTACTCAAATGTAGCTTGTAAGACAACAGGTGTGATTTTTCACACTGTTTAAATAAAATGTTATCAAGTAAATCTATGAACGTTTATACTGTGAATTCTTTTAAAAAATGTGTGCAAAAATCATCACTAAGTTATCGTACCCTTGATGTATTACAACCAAAATACTCCTTTTTTGCAAGAAAACTTCAAGAGATTGTCATTTTTGTTTAAACAGTTTAACAATAAGCCTAAAAAACAGCAATTTTTAATGACATATAAGTTGAGCTACTTTCAACTACATGATATTCATTTATGTCTTTCACACAGCTGTGAAGTTTACATCCCAATATGTTTAAGGAAACTGCTATTCACTTAGGCAAACAGAAGCTTTAGTGGCTCTTTAACTAATGATAAATACAATTTTTGTTTAATTACTGAAAAGCCACAAAATCTATACAGGACTTTCTTAAAACAAGCATTTTGAAGAACTCTTTTAACAATGTTTTCATTTTCAAACATTCTATGTCTTTACTTTTTCATTTTATTTGATCTAAATTATCTGTTTTACAGTTTACAAAAAAGTGTTTACTGTTATATGTTCAGTCACTTTGGGAATCCTTGATTTTCTTTTTGTCTTTTAGCAAAACAATGTCTCAAATTAGTTTCAAAAGAATAGTACAAATATATAAAAATATTAAAGAATTCAAAATTAACTTACTTGCAGTGATTTGTAAACAATTTGTAATTTGCCATCCATATACACTTAATATTAATACTCCAGATTTCTTATAAATAATTTTAATTTGACACACTAAAGTATATACAAGTTACAGACCAACAGGTAATTTTTTCTGTACTACCTCCAAAATAACATTAATATCTTACTATATGAACATACTAGTAGAAAATTTGATTGTCTCAAATGGTTACCCCAACCTCTAGTGGACATATACGGTTCACTTTTCTAAATCAATTTAATGCTGCACAATGCTTTTAAAATACAAAAGATATGCTAATTTACACAGTTAATATTTAAAATTGAAGTGATTTTTGTTGTTTGTTTCTTCAGTGCATTATCATTTTGATGATATCCTACAAACTAATTTTATTAAAACAGTACATTTTAAAACTGCACTCCTGAGAAATTTACCACTTGTAAAAAAGAAACAGTATTCTAAGGTAAGATAATCAAACTCGTTCTTTTCATATACACTTATTTATTAATGCCCCCTGCAACAGAATTCTAAGAAGAGCAGAATGTGGCATTCCAAATAAATATTTATTTCTAACTCCTAAATCAAACTTACACAAACACAAACTTTTACTTTATAAAAAGCATACTCAAAACATGATCCTAGAGGAATAAAAAATTTGAATGTAAAACTAAACATTTCAAAGAGAAGACTGATCCTTTAACACTTAAGTGTAAGTTAAGGCTTAATGTTACCACTGCTGTGTATTTCACATAACAGATTTTCAACTCCAAGTCAGTAACTCCGCACACTAATATTGCATGTGCATACCTAAATATTTTAGGCTACAATAATTTACTTTGTTTCTTTATACAATTAATTTTTGCATACCTAAGGCCTTACTTTTCAACTTTAAGTAAGATTTATTATAAACATTACATCCAGTATTTTGAACATTTTTATTTGATATGCATCAAAATAGTCCATGTAGTCGTGTAGGTACTCAAATGTAGCTTGTAAGACAACAGGTGTGATTTTTCACACTGTACCAGAACACTATGAATTATTTTTCATAGGAGTAAGTTTCAAGAATAAATAAAATTTTATCAAGTAAATCTATCCTCTATGCATCATATTTTTATTTCTACTTAATATGTAAGAAAGATAGTAAATAAATTTTCATTAAATTTATAAGTAATGCAATGTTCAATACATTTTGCCAGACTAAGACAAAAAGTAAACTGATTTTACTGTAACTGTGAAGACTTGGGTCTAACATTAAGTTATTGTACTCACACTCACAACCAAATTATTCCACTGACTGGCTGATTGAGTCCAGTTTTTTTTTATTGTATTTTAGGCCTGGCAACAGTCTCATTTTTGAATATTTATTGTATACTATTCAATGTTGGCTTTATTTCTTTAATACATCTGTGTTATTAAAAACTTACACAAGTGTCGTTCTCTCTTAATCAGTTAATGTGAACAAATACTTTTGTCATTATATTAAGCATGAATATGGAATTTAAATTTTAATGTTAAATATTTAACAAGCCTAATACTAATAGTACTACTAATGTCTTAAGGCTACTACTAAATATATTTTTGTTAGCCTAAACAGCAAAATCTCAATTTTTAGTTGACATTAATAATAGCATAATTAAAATACTAGAGCCACACAAAAACAATAATACTTACCACGTTACCCTCAGCGTTTTAAACATATTATTGTTGCGTCACAACAGCCGTTACTTAGCGACCACTGTAACGGTAAATAGCTACACCTGAATAACTAGTATTCCAACAGATGGCGAAAGTTCAGTTATGAAAACAAACAAAAAACAGAAATACCGCTTGATGAAGAATTCTTCAGCGAGCTGGAAAATTTTGGTTTCAAATAAATCCCAATCATACGTGAGATATTAGTCCAAAAATCGCTTTCTTACGTGACAGTACTGTTACGTCTC
>NW_013665764.1:0-2186 GCF_000517525.1 Limulus polyphemus
ATTTTAATACATGAACGTCAACTCTCTCACATACTGGTAGTACTGACAACCTAGTTCAATGCATGCAAAAAAAAAAAAGACATATTTGAAACAAACTATATGATATTAAAAAACTTGTACATGGATACTAGTTTCAACATATTCCTGTGTCCTTTACTTGAAAAGAAATTAGTCAATACACCCTAACTCAGAATTCTCTTGTTGCTGATTTAAAAGATAACAAAATGCTCCTTTCAGTAAACTACAGCAAGAAAACCAAGTATTTAAATATATTTTTTACAAGCATTTTATCAAGAAACACAGTTATGTGTCGTGCAGTGGAAAATTGATAAACTATCACTCTGTCAATAACGCACAGTTTGTTGTGTGGGTTGTTTTGCACTTTCACTGAAAATATGGGATAGTTTGGATTATCACGGTCTGAGCTACAGAAAGTACTCTAGTGGACTCTTACCTCCCATACCAAATGTCAAGACAATCCATTATGAAAGACACAAGAATAATTTGTGGACAAAACAAAGTGTTTTCACTAAAAAATCTCTCCATGAATATACTGAGCAAAATTGTTGACTGCTCCAAGTGGAAAGTGATTTTCATGTTAAGATTAAAAATACTTTTCATCATTTGAAAAATCTAAAATTTCACTTGCATGTTCTCTAAAACCTCCTAATCAAATTTTATAAGGGGTTGGTCAAATTGACTAACCTCATAACCTCCAAAACAAAATTTGAAATAAATCTGAGTAACCTTTTTCTTTCTTTCTAGAATGACCTTAAATTGTAACACGAAGCTCCATTTGTTTATACTTAAATTTTATTGTCCTTTTAATTGTTTCTTAACTAATATTCCTGCCATAAAATTAGTAAATCACAAGGTGAACATGGATCTCAAGTAACCCTATCCAGTTACATAATAAACAGGCTATTTCAATACTTGCTAGAGTATCCATGAAAAATTATTAACTTTATTTAATCTAACCTACAAATTCTCATTTTTAGAATTGAGCTATTTTTATAACAACAAAGAATACATATAAAACAAGAAATAAAGTATTCACCAGAGTCTTTTTATTATGTCAAATGTTGATGACACTTTTTCATAACTATATGTTACTATACTAAATATTTTTTTCATTTAAATAAATAATGCACCAAAAGAACACAGAATAATAACATTCAAAAAGAAGACAATATCACATAACTAGAAAACCTCATGACATGCACAGAAAAAGATGTGTAGCAAAAGAGAGAGCTTGATAAATATTTGAATGATAAGGGCTAACTTTGAGTTTTTTAATGTTTAATTTGGTGGATAGGATGGTCTTGATGCACCAAAAGGCCTACTGTTGTTCTTTAATGTTATATGTTAAGTTTTCACCCACAAGAAGCACCAATCACTTGGCAATAACCTACTCCAGAAATTGGAAATTTATATTTAAACTCGAGGATAATGTTTATTACTTAATCTTACTGAAAATATAAAAGATTAATAAGAGTTTTCATCAAACTAATCTTTACCTTTTTGTGAGAGAATAGCTACTAAAGTTGATTAATCTCTTTCAAAGTCTTCAAATCCTTCTGGCAACACAATTTCGTTTATCATGTTAGTTAATAAGATAAAGTATTTCTTGTTTCTCTGTTTTGACTAGACCTGAAGAGTAAAAGAAAGTAGAGAGTAATGAAAAAATACATACATTCCATTATAACCCTATGCATATATTACTAAAACTAAAAGTCAACCTTAAACCAATCAATTCGTTTTTCAATGTTCTGACTATTCAAATTAATATCAACTTCTAATCACAGCAAGTTACCTACTTTAAGTACTTAGATTTAGTACAAAACAAAATTAAAGTGCTCATGAACATAGGTAATGGAATATATCCTTCTTAAATTCTTACTTATAAAGATTAAATAGGATGAATTATTTCATTAGTTGAGTAACCTTGCCGTTACTGTTAACAACTTTAGGCCTTAAAGTAAACCTAGTATATCACGAGGTTTGAATTATGTAGGCTAGTCCTAAGTCGATACACTAAACTATCACAAGTAATAGTATCAATGCAAAGTGCCTGTAATAAAATTAAGAGTAAAAGATTAAAATGATAAGAAGAATAAAACTAGATACCTTACACATTCTAACAAATGTTGTTATTGTAAGTAACATAAAATAAATAATAAAGTATT
>NW_013665764.1:3048-9825 GCF_000517525.1 Limulus polyphemus
GCTAAAATTTTGAAAAAAATTTATTTTTCTTCATATTTCAATATAAAGATGCACTTGATATGCACTATTCAGAATGGACATCCTTTCATCGAAATTCCCTATATTTATTCCATAATCTTATATAAAAATAGAAGTGCTTCGATTTTTGTTTTTTCCTTCACGTATAATAAACAAAAAAAAGGGCTTTAAATATAAGATTATTCATCCCAAATCAACCCCGTGTAACAGATAATGACGTCTTATTACAAAATAAATCCCCCTTTTGGATTATGTTTACTCTAAATGAACAAAGGTTCCATTTTGATTAGCTTTTGACGCGACATAATACTTTTTCGTTAATGTTATAATGTCCTGGTTTTGAAATTTCTACCGAAATAAACACTAGCCGTTATTCTTCTATTAACTGTGCTTCAAATTTAAACATAAACCGATTCCAATATAACGTCTAACCAAGAGGTGTATATTATAATATACACAAATCGATATCAAAATCTTACACAATCTCTGAGATTAACAACAAGAGCTGCAAGACTCTGAAAGAAACATAATCCTGTGAGAGGTGATAAACTGAATGATAGACTGGGTTAAACATTTATTTCTTAGATAACTGGACAGTTTTTCTAGGTAAATAATATACAATAATTAATTAGGATTGCCACATATTGTTATTGGAAAATCTCATACACAAACATTGGATTAGTGTATGACTAAAAGTCTTTCAAATATACCATTCAAATAATACTCACTCCAACACTATATGAAGCCTGTTATTAACGTTTTGAAATTTTTTGTCCAGATTTAGTGATGATAGTGGAATTCTCTAAAAGTGGTATAATTGGGTAACAAGTGATGAATGAAAAGATTTATTGTATTTTGATTTGATATGATAAAAATAACTTTTATCAAAGACTATTACACAAGAGTAAGATAGTTGTACCAATTATACATAATCGTAAAATTGTTATTTGTATATAGAGTTACTGCGTGAGAAAATGACGTATGAAAACAATACACACCAACTATTGTGACGATTTTTTTAATACTTAGGTTTATAGAAGAACAGTAACATGATACAGATTGTCACTTTATGAAGAAGGGCAACACAGTGTTGATTATTATACCATGAACAAAAAATCCTAATGTCTCCAGTGACAAGTAAGTATTGTGCCACAATACGAGTTAAATTTCTACATTTAACATAATAATTCTACAAGATTGTGGGTGATATATCAAGATAGTAATGCTTCATTTTCATTACTTTCTTAAAAACTTAAGTAGTTGTACTTTAGAATAGGTAGTGCAAATTAAAACAAATACGATTCATTTAAGCAAATATTAATTTTTTTTACTTCCTGGGAAAATGTTTTATAAATCTATGGGAATCTTTCTTCAGTTGTGACTACAAAACAACTAAAACATAGGCTTAAGTTAATATGTTATAGAATAATGAAGTATACCACTTAGTAATGAAACTATAAGAAACAGAAATATTCCCAATAAATACAAATCAATAATGTTCTTTAGACAAATAGGGGAAGCCCTATTCTTTAGAAAATAGTGGTTTTGTTAACTATTGGAAGTAAAAAGAGGTGTTTTAAGAAAACTTTAGCACCTTTCTCAACCTACGAGGGAAAAACAAGTGCGAGAAGATTCTTGTTGAATCTTTAAAAAAGATAATAAAATAGAATGCTTGATAGCGTAATATTAAGAAGATGGAAATACAATAAAACAAAAAATTATCCCTATCATCATTGTAAATGAATTTAATAAAATATATAGGCAAAGTTTCTTCATACAGATTGTGGTTCAGATAATCATAGAAAACAGTCTTCGCGAGAGCTTAAGGCCAGTAGGTTTCTACAGCTAATTCATATTTTATGTGATAGGAAAGGATAAATATCTAGAGGTAATTTCAGTAAAATGACTATTGGTCTACTGAATTTGTGTAAGGTTAGGCTTCATTAGTTCCGCTAGTTTACATTACATTATATTATCCTACATTTTTTGTTTTAGTTATTCTTTCTGATATTGTATGGCATTGTAGTCTACGATAAATGCGATGACAACAAAAACTATATTGAATACAAAAAAACAACAACAATAAATTAGGAATTAAATAAAACAGAGAAAATGCCATTTTTTCTTGATTGAACTTAGTATTAATGTGCTATATATGTTGAATTTCCTTACTGTATTAGTTAATATATCAATCAACCGTATGCTTTTAAACAAGTTTCTGACCACCCCGGGTTGTTTTTCAGGCCTCAAAAATTAATTCCGAGACCTGAAAGATTTTCAACCATAAATTTCTACCACGAATTTGATTTGATTTGATCGTATGCTTATCTTTTATTAATCAATTAATGCCCAACATTATTTAATTTTTTTCTTAGTTTAACTTCTCGACACTGTATGGCAGTATAGTATACGTAAAGTGCGATAACAACAAAGAAATGTGATAAATACAAAATAAAAAATTAAACAGACACAAAACTATGTATTTAGACTGAAGTTAACGTTAAGGTAAAGTTTAGGCTATATTCTTTATTTTAATTTTCTTCTTTTACATCTTATCTTAATATCCTATATATATATATTTTAGAAACATAAAATAGTTTGTGAAATCATTTAAGACTTTATTGCCATCTATTAACCAATAAAGTAACTGTGATGAAATTCGATATCCAAAATATAAACTATTTTGTGAGACTATGTAAGCCTTTACTGCCATCTACTGAACAAAATAGTAACTAGAATAAAATCAGGTAGCATTTACTGCCATCTCTTGAGTTAAAATGTAACTATTTTATGTAAGTTGTGGATTCTTATTATTTCAAAATATGATAATAGATGGCAGGCCAGTGCCTTTTATTGTATTAATTTCAATAAACATTATTCTATAAAAGACAAGTTGTAATTAAACTATTATTCCGAGATATAAACTACTCAAAATTCTTAAGTAGAGTGAGAATAAGAAGGGAAAAATAATATTCAAAATGTTTTATATACAGGTATTTTAATATTATATTATCCGTTGTTTATAACTGTAACAATTTTATTAATTTTAATATAATTTCAAATTAAAGTATATCAAAATTGCGGTAATAGATGGCACTACAAAATAATTGTCTTAATTAGTAATCAAACGCAAAATTTAATCATGCTAAAATAGTGTGGTTTCAGGAAGTGTACTTGAGTAAAACTGTTAAATTGCGAAAATCTGTTTACACAACAATTTTATATTACGATTATTTGTTCTAAATGAACTGAAACTGAAAATATAATTATATATATCAAACATTGAAGAAGAAATAAATGTTATTTAGATATACAAAATAGAAACTGTATTAAAATATTTGTACATATATTGATAGCACTACGACCTAATTTTATTTAACATTACTTTCATCATATAATTACCAAATATAGCAGGTATAGATAATGTGGTTAACACAATATTACTTTTATAAGTTCTAAAAACATACAGCAGGCTTAGAAAGTTATTTATCCCAGTACATGAAGTATAGGTATCACTTCGGTAAAAGTCAAATTAAAAACTGGAGCTGTACACATTCACTAGAAGCGTGTTGAACGTCACAGAACAAAAACCAATAACAACACTTTTTCACAACCTAGCCAAAACAAGTTGTATAAATCTTCTTTAATCATACACGAAGTTTAACCCACAAATGAAGCCGATTTTAGATTAACTCAGCTATCTTTATAAATGAAGCCATTTAGGATCACAATTAGACTGTATTTCTTAGTAATGACATAAATTAGCAAGAAAACTAATGTAGAAGAAACAAAAGCTAGATTATAAGACCGTTTGTGGCTGTAAAGCCTCGAGAGACTTACCTAAGAACTGTTACAGCTTGGCCTTCGTAAATTAAAAATATTCGAATTCAAACGTTTGTTAACTTTTACCTGTAATGCAGAATAATAATATTAGTGGAAATGAAAGAGGTAGTAAAGCTAAGTAAACTGTGATTTCAGCAGAAATGGGTCAACGTAGTTTGCGTCCTTAACGGCCGATCGCACGGTGCCTTTGCACTTATATGAAACTACAATATTTAGTATATATCGTTGGAACACTACCACATTTTGGACACAGATCATACACATTGCTTAACGGTTAAAGAAAATACCAACTTGTCACACCGGACCACTGTTGGTCGTATTATACACCCCCTCTTCTAGTCTTGAGTCCGCTGAACTTGGATGTTTTATTACATCAATTTAGACTTACTATTATCTTATTATCTTAACTAAGTCGAAATATGAGTTTTCAATACAAGTACAAGATAGTTACGAAACCATGCAAAAACCTACAAATTGTAAATTCGGGGTAATTACTTTCACTGTAACGTTTACTAATTCCTTCGAATGTAATACCAATTTTAATTTAATTTGAACTGAAACAGATGGCAATGCAAACGAAATCGATATACATTGTAACTTAAATAAAAATTATTCTAAAAGTCGATATACCATATCCAGCGTATTTAAATAAATATTTACAATTTTGTTGATATATGATAGGAAAATATAAACTAGCCACCAGTTAGAATTTGGGCTGAATATTAGCATTTATCAGTATAAGTACTTTTAATAAGCAGAAAATATCCTTACAAAGAATTGGCATAGTGAAAATTATTTCGCTTCCAAACAATTTTAATAAAAATATTTTTTCCTATATTTTTATATCGCCATCTGTTATCCCTTTACTGACTTCAGTTCACCATTCCGTGGTAATTATCAGCACTTAAGCCAGGAGGCGTAAGTTTACAATATAAAAAGTATATTTCTAATAGGTTCACCATTGTTAAAAAACAATTATTCGTGTTCAACATCTAAATAAGTTAAATTATAATAACTTATTAATACATAATATAAAACAATTTTTGACAATCATAACACAATACCTTAATTCCAATAATGACGATTACATTTCAATTGCAATTGCCATAGGTCTACTACTTATTTGCCATATAGAAAATAGAAATATATTTGTATATACTTTTATTTTTCAAAACTATAATTAGATATTATAGTTTCAAACAAAATAAAAATTGTGTTTAAATAGTTTTTTATATACTGATAGAGCTACGACGTAATTGTTATTTAACTTTACTTTCATTAAATAATTGCCAAATATATAAATAATCTTGACCAAATACAAGCAAAAGATGGTTTTATTACTCTTGTTAAATTTCAATTATACTTCAGGAAAAATATTAAGAACCGAAATTGTACAGTTAACAGTGAAAAATTTGTCCGATATGGTTCCCTGGTGGCTCTCCGATAAGTTTGAAGGCTTCCAACGCTGTAAATTGTGGCTTGATACTTGCGAGGAGTAAAGCCTAGCCCAGGTTTTACACTTCATAACCAAAAAAACATATTGTTCGACAAGGAATTTCACAAGGAAAAGTTGGTTGAGTATTATTGTAGTTTATGAAGGGAATCTTGTCAATACAGTACTTTATTATTTATTTTATGTTACTTTCAATAACAGCATTAGTTAGAATGTGTAAGGTATCTAGTTTTATTATTCTTATCATTTTAATCTTTTACTCTTAATTTTATTACAGGCACTTTGCATTGATACTATTACTTGTGATAGTTTAGTGTATCGACTCAGGACAAGCCTACATCTAAGCTGATCAAACCTCGTGATATACTAGGTTTACTTTAAGGCCTAAAGTTGTTAACAGTAACAGCAAGGTTACTCAACTAATGAAATAATTCATCCTATTTAATCTTTATAAGTAAGAATTTAAGAAGGATATATTCCATTACCTATGTTCATTAGCACTTTAATTTTGTTTTGTACTAAATCTAAGTACTTAAAGTAGGTAACTTGCTGTGATCAGAAGTTAATATTAATTTGAATAGTCAGAACATTGAAAAACGAAATGATTGGTTTAAGGTTGACTTTTAGTTTTAGTAATATATGCATAGGGTTATAATGGAATGTATGTATTTTTTCATTACTCTCTTCTTTCTTTTACTCTTCAGGTCTAGTCAAAACAGAGAAACAAGAAAGACTTTATCTTATTAACTAACATGATAAACGAAATTGTGTTGCCAGAAGGACTTGAAGACTTTAAAAGAGATTAATCAACTTTAGTAGCTATTCTCTAACAAAAAGGTAAAGATTAGTTTGATGAAAACTCTTATTAATCTTTTATATTTTCAGTAATATTAAGTAATAACCATTATCCTCGAGTTTAACTATAAATTTCCAATTTCTGGAGTAGGTTATTGCCAAGTGATTGGTGCTTTTTGTGGGTGAAAACTTAACATATAACATTAAAGAACAACAGTAGGCCTTTTGGTGCATCAAGACCATCCTATACACCAAATTAAACATTAAAAAACTCAAAGTTAGCCCTTATCATTCAAATATTTATCAAGCCCTCTCTTTTGCTACACATCTTTTTCTGTGCATGTCATGAGGTTTTCTAGTTATGTGATATTGTCTTCTTTTTGAATGTTATTATTCTGTGTTCTTTTGGTGCATTATTTATTTAAATGAAAACAATATTTAGTATAGTAACATATAGTATGATCAAGTGTCATCAACATTTGACATAATAAAAAGACCCTGGTGAATACTTTATTTCTTGTTTTTATATGTATTCTTTGTTGTTATAAAAATAACTCAATTCTAAAAATGAGAATTTTTAGGTTAGATTAAATAAAGTTAATAATTTTTCATGGGATAGTCTAGCAAGTATTGAAATAGCCTGTTTATTATGTAACTGGATAGGGTAA
>NW_013665764.1:10562-11518 GCF_000517525.1 Limulus polyphemus
TAATTCAAAAGGTGGGGTTTATTTTGTAATAAGACGTAATGATCTGCTAAAAGTGGGATATTTGGGTTGAATAATCTTATGTTAAAAACCCTACTTCTGTTTATTATACCTGAAGGAAAAAACAAAAATCGAAGTTCGCCTATTTTGATATAAGATTATGGAATAAATATAGGGAATTTCGTTGAAAGGATGTACATTCTGAAATGTGCACATCAAGAGCATCTTTGTATTGAAATATAAAGAAAATAAAATTTTTCAAAATTTTAGCAAAAATCGAAGGCCTTGGGATTTTCGGCGAAAATATCAATTTTTTGAAACTTGAAAAACAGTGCTTTTTTGAAGCACAGTTAATAGAAGAATAAAGGCTAGTGTTTTTTTCGGTAGAAAATTCAAAACAGAGACATTATAACATTAACGAAAAAATATTATGTCGCGTCAAAAGCTAAACAAAATAGAACTTTCGCTCATTAAGAGTAAACATAATCCAAAAGGTTATTTTTATTTTGTAATAACGCGTCATGATCTCTTACATGAGATGATTTGGGATGAATAATCTTATATTTAAAGCCCTTCTTTGCTTTATTATACCTGAAGGAAAAACAAAAATTGAAGTTCGCCTATTTTGATATAAGATTATGGAATAAGTATAGAGAATTTCGATGAAAGGATGTCCATTCTGAATAGTGCACATCAAGGGCATCTTTGTATTGAAATATGAAGAAAAATAATTTTTTTCAAAATTTTAGCAAAAAACGAAGGCTATATATAGCCTTGGTATTTTCGGCGAAAATATCAATTTTTTGAAACTTTAAAAAGTGTGCTTTTTTGATGCACAGTTAATAGAAGAATAACGGCTAGTGTTTATTTTGGTAGAAAATTCAAAACAGAGACATTATAACATTAACGAAAAACTATTATGTCGCTTAAAAAGCTAAATAAAATGGAACCTTTGTTCA
>NW_013665764.1:12518-13432 GCF_000517525.1 Limulus polyphemus
TTTTTTCAAAATTTTAGCAAAGAACGAAGTTTATAGCCTTGGTATTTTCGGCGAAAATATCAATTTTATGAAACTTAAAAAACAGTGCTTTTTTGAAGTACAGTTAATAGAAGAATAACGGCTAGTGTTTATTTCGGTAGAAAATTCGAAATTGAGACATTATAACATTAACGAAAAAGTATTATGTCCCGTCAAAAAACTAAATAAAATGGAACCTTTGTTTATTCAGAGTAAACATAATCCAAAAGGTTGGGTTTATATTATAAGAACACGCCATGATCTGTTAGATGAGGTTATTTGGGTTGAATAATCTTATATTTAAAGCCCCTCTTTTGTGAAGGAAAAAAACAAAAATCGAAGATCGCCTATTTTGATATAAGATTATGGAATAAATATTGGGAATTTCGATGAAAGGATGTCCATTCTGAATAGTACACATCAAGGGCATTTTGTATTGAAATATGAAGAAAAATAAAATTTTTTAAAATTTTAGTAGAAAACGAAGGCTATAGTCTTGGTATTTTCGGCGAAAATATCAATTTTATGAAACTTGAAAAACAGTGCTTTTTTGAAGCACAATTAATAGAAGAATAACGGCTAGAGATTATTTCGGTAGAAAATTCAAAACAGAGACATTATAACATTATAGAAAACGTATCATGTCGCGTTAAATGCTAAATAAAATAAAACTTTTGTTCATTTAGTGTAAACATAATCCAAAAGGTTGGGTTTATTTTGTAATAAGACGTCATGATCTGTTAGATGGGGGTGATTTGTGTTGAATCATCTTATATTTAATAAAATTACAAGTAAGTTACAAAACCGTGCAAAATCAAATAAAATACAAATTGTAAAATCGGGACAGTTATCTTTACTGTAAATTTTACTATTTTCTTGGAATGTAATACAGTTTT
>NW_013665764.1:14299-16306 GCF_000517525.1 Limulus polyphemus
AAATATTTAAAGGTATACCCAGTGATATGACTTAGTGTTAAGAAGATAAATATTTAAAGGTATACCCAGTGATATGACTTAGTGTTAAGAAGATAAATATTTAAAGGTATACCCAGTGATATGACTTAGTGTTAAGAAATCGTCACAATATTTGATGTGTATTTTTTCGTATGTCATTTACTCACACAGTAATCCTATATTTGTAAAGAAATTTAAATATTATTTATAGTTGATATTATTAACCAACTCTTGTGTTTAACTCCGTTATACAAGTTGTTTAACATATTAACTGTTGATCCAATAACTCTTTTGATTCCGCACTTGTTACCGTATTATACCACTTTTAGGGAATTCCGCATATCATTAATAAATTTTGACAAAAACTGTAAAAGATTAAGAGTAGGCCTCATATAGTGATGGAGTTGATGTTATATGAATGGCGTAGTTAAAAGTATTTTACTCACACACTAAACCAGCAGTTGTTTAGAAAACTTAGATATACGCATATACAATAATACTAATTAATTATTGTATATTATTTAGCTATATAAGATGTCCAACTATCTAAAAAATACATTTGTAGCCCGGTCTATCATCCGATTTATCACTTCTCACTGGATTAATGTTTCTTTCAGAGCCTTGTAGTTCTCGTTATTACTCACAGAAAATTACTTACAGGACAGATTACTGAACAATTTAAGAATATTCCCTAACAGTGGTCAAGATTCATGAAAAACCTTGCTTACACTGTAACGACAGTAAAATATTCAAAAAGATCAAGGTTTTGGTATTGAAACAAACAGAATGAAAGAGAAACACAAAACAGGGGCTTAAGGAAATTATTTCCTAGCAAGGGTACTGTCTGCTATCCTCAGAGAATTAACACTTGTAAATCACATCAGATGCTTTCCTAGGGCGTCTTAAGTTTTCCTTGAAACTTTTCAACTGGAATTGTTCCCTGGTGGCTTAACGGCAAGTTAATTTTTCAGTCCAAAATTGCATAATTATCTATATGCACTCTTAACTACTAAGAGGGCTCGAACCCCGGATTTAAGCGTTGTAAACCCGTGAAATTGTCGATGATCCATCGATCATTCTGAGCTATTATAACCCTAAAAACATATTTTGATCTATTTTGTGTTGCCACCTAGTTTCATAAGTGTTTTGCGCATAAGACACTTTAAAATGTCAGTCTGTAGTGTAAAAAATATATTCCAGAAATTTACAGTAGCAAGTGACACTATTCTGGTGATACAAAAGCTTTATTTTATTCTTTTTAAATGTGTCGAGCTTTAAAACACAAGAGAAAACTTGGTTTAGAGAGGCACGAATGAAGTACACAATCAGCGTAGCAATATTCATAACAGATATTAACAAAGATAGTTTGCAAAAAAAATATCAGGGTGTCTTGGATAACTCGCGTGCTACAACACAATCAACACGTGTAAGAATATGACCATATTTAAAACCTAACGAAAAACAAAACTTTCGTTTCACTATTTTTCCTGCGTTTTTCTCGAAACATTAATTTCAGTAAATTTTAGAGAAAACAGAGACCGGCTTGACTTTAAGTAATAGAACAACTTATTCCTCTGGAATTTCATGATTTTTCGTTACGAATGGATAAAAACAAGTGTTTCACATTGATTCTAATCATTATAAGGCACTGAATTAAGTTTGTTTAATGATTCATTAAATAACTTTCACATCAATAATCGTATAAGCTATTGGTTTTATAAAAAAAAAAAAAATCAGTTAAGAAACAAACATTGAAAATGCACAGGGATACCCAAATTGTTCAGGTGATTATAGAATACATTGTAAGCAAGAGCTCTTAATGTCAAGTACATGTGATAACGACCTGGACGGTGTTTCTAACCCTGGAACTGCTGGTCGTGACACAAAAAACAAAACAAAACTGGAATACAGTGTTGACAGTAGTTCTTCCTTTAACTGATGAATTGTGTACATTACTTATCTAACTACAATATAATAAAGAATGTTCAC
>NW_013665764.1:17020-35461 GCF_000517525.1 Limulus polyphemus
AAATATACACAATTTCACATTTGTAAAGTCAAACAACATTTCTAACCTGCTAACACCAACAGCTCCTACAATAAGTATTGTATAGATTTGATTTTCCAAAACGATTTGATTGGACATTCTATTTGGAGAGCCTGGTAGAAAGCTATATCTCTACAAGAACTAATTAAACCAAAACAATAGTTCTTTAACATAAATGAAATGATTCTATCTAAGCTGTTACTATCAGCCATAATTTTAATTCAAATTTCTTATTGAAAACAACACCTTTTTTTTCCCATCTACAAAACTGTTACCTGTTTCCTATCGCTAATAAAGCTCAACACTTCCCTCCACCAAACCACTTTTGATCTATCACATTAAGGCTTCTGTACAGTCTCTATCTACAGCTAACACACACATCATAAAAGGTGTTCAAATCTCTCAACTCCTGTAGAGCATTAAGATTTTTCAAACGAATTTGAAAGTCATAGTAGTTCAGGTTCTCTTCATTTGTATGTTTGATGTAATGACAATGACCTTCTGCATACCGTTCACAGTCCGAAAAATTCAAAAGAAAATAACTCATCTTGGATCACATTATGTACTTATTCTGTGCTTGCTTGACTTTTATTCTGGCACTTTACATCTTCATCAAGTCTTAGTCCATCTTAAGTACTAAATGCAGAGGTTCTTCTTTGGAATTTTAGTCACAAACAACTATAAAGTGTTGTTATATGAAATAACATTTTGGCGACACTCATTGTGATGGCTCTTGAACTCCTAAATATTTGTGCCTGCATTCAAGGAACAATATACTGATTTTAACAAAAGTGCTTTCAGGGGTATGATTTTATAGCAACTCTGTTCCCTAAACATTCACAAGATATTAACAAAAACTGATCTTTACACTATCAGTAAGAAAACATTCCCTGGCTAATATGTTCCATCAAGAGTTGGGTTTCTTCACATTCAACAAACATTTGTCTCAACCAAGACTTTGGTTCTTCACATTCAACACAAATATTTATTTTAACATTTTTCAATCTTTGGCCAAAGACTCCAGAGTAGTTTCATATTCATACGATTATCTCACGCACAACCCTACGATTTTTGGATGTGGGTGTAGAGTAACCACTTTCTTGGCTTTCATCAAAATGCAAGGGGATCTGTGGGGACTTGTCTTCATCAGTCTGGGCAAAAGGATTTGGGAGACCACTGACTTCATAGTATGGTGATTCTGAAAATATGGAAACAACGTTAAATAATTCACACACACAAATAGGCAACCATTGAAGGATTTATATTACACTTCAATATATATGATATTACCTTGAATTTTTCATAGTTTTTTTTTATTAAATCAATGATATGGAGAGGAAATCTAATATTAATAAGTAAAAATGCCTTTAAAATAAAATAATGATATTAATATACTGAAGTCTGTTGTTCTTTATGTGATATTTTATCATGATTATTGAGATTCATTTCAAAGTCATTAAATTTCATTTAGCCAGAAAAATTATGATATTCATTTATATATTTGGAAATCTAAAATTTACACACGAAACATAGTAATGCACATTTATTTCCAAACAGCTTTACATGATCTTTTTAATTAAGCATATGTTTAATGTGTATTATTTATTAAGGATCAAAACTTTCTTTTGCAGTCTCTTTAAGAATCCAGCATACATTAGTGGATTACTTACGCATGTAATCCCTGTTTCTAACGTTCATCATATCTTCAGCTAGTGGATGATAGTCTTCAGGATAAAAATATCCGTTTGATAGACCACCATCATACTGTTGGAAGGAGACCTCTGGGGGAAGTTCACTTCCACATTTGAGCCAAATATCTGACTGACTGTCATTGGGGGAAAGTTGTTGATCTGGTAAGTAAATTATACCTAAAAAAATAACACAAAACTATTTAAACATTCAGCGGTTTTTATTGAAAGACACAGTGTATGAAGTTTTGTTGGTAATTAGCATTCATGAATTTTTCTAAAGAACAAAAGAAATCATGATTGTTTTTAGCTTAAATATATTAATGTTAGCATTTTGAAATCAGTGGTGTTCATTTTATTAGATACTAGATTTTATCCTAAGTGTTACACAAAAGGTAATGCACTTATTATTCTTAGCATAATTATTATTTAAAACTTGATTAATATATCTATTATTCTTAGCATAATTATTATTTAAAACTTGATTAATATACCAATTATTCTTAGCATAATTATTATTTAAAACTTGATTAATATATCTATTATTCTTACCAAAGTATTATTCAAAACTTGATTAATGCACTTATCATTGTTATCACAAGTGTTACTCAAAACCTTCAGCAGTCAAGTATAATTAAAACCAGATATGAATTTCAGCTGATACACCTCCAAATGTAGTACTGGCAAATGACTTTAAAGATGGTACTAAGTACCAGTGATACCTTTTGGTAGGAAATCGTAAGTACTAAATAAAGTGTTACAGTATAATTCTAACAATAATTACCGTGTTGTTAAATGACACAATAATTTAAAAAAACCCATAAAGTATGAAAGTTTGTGTACCCATTCTGCAGTTATGTTAAGCATTTATTATAAAATGACTTAAGAACACCCCTGTTCACAAGGGTATCTGAACTAATTAAATAAAGTTTAAAGTCTGATCTTACTCAGTGTTTGGATTTCTCATGATAGAGTTGGGTTTAATTCAATATTAAAACCTATTACAGAATGCATTACTACACCATAAAAATCTAAACTTATTCCACAAGGAATTATAGAAGCTGAGGAATACTCACCATTACTTGGAGGAGGCCTGTTTTGGAAGTGATCATGCAGGAGTCCACTATTATTGACGTGACCAGCTGGTAAAGTTGGTGTATACACAGGTGGTTTAGTCAGGTCATCAGACCCGCTCTCTGGAAGCTTACTCAGTCCCTCAGTGTAATATGGTTGAGAAACTGTCTTTGTTCTTTCACTAATGCAAGAAAGAAAACAATACATTTTATAAATGTAGGTTATTCGTAGCATTGTTTGCTACAGTGCTGTTCTACACATTAATACTGCTACACATAATTTTGGTTTAAAAAGCTACATAATCAAACAAACCCAATTAAAATTAGGTGTCTGAGAAAAACTAATAATAATTCATAATTTACTTTAAACAGAGAATCCACTTTAATGAAATTAAGCTTTGGAATGATGTATTTGTGTTCATCAGTTCAAGAAATTCTGGAAATTTGATTTTCTTTAGAACTGCAATAAGGAATGGGTGAGAAGTGCAAACCTGAGACTTGAAAACTGTTTCTATGAATTATTAGTTTTAAAAGAACATTAATATCTTATCCAAAATCGCTGATTTGATGCTTACTGTATTTGATTCCTTCTTTGCATTTTAAGTTTCAATTTCTCGTTTTGTTCATAAGTTTCCATGGTTGCTAGAACCATCTCAAGTTTTACTGTAACAGCTACCAAGACAGACAAATAACCAGAGTTACTAACTACCCAACTTAAAAACAAATATGGGAAAATGTCATTACAGGGACAATCTTATCTTAGATCCACTGGGTAAAGCTGTTGCTTAGATACAGAGCACCTCAAACTACAAGATCTCTCACCTCTACCTTTTTGTGTATCATATTAAGATTTTGTTAAAAGAACTGTGGAAAGTTTCGTATGAAGATTTTGTTAAAAGAACTGTGGAAAGTTTCGTATGAAGATTTTGTTAAATGAACTGTGGAAAATTTCATCATATGAAAACTTTCCACAGTTCTTTTAACAAAATCTTATATGAAGATTTTGTTAAAAGAACTGTGGAAAGTTTTATATGAAGATTTTGTTAAAAGAACTGTGGAAAGTTTTATATGAAGATTTTGTTAAAAGAACTGTGGAAAGTTTTATATGAAGATTTTGTTAAAAGAACTGTGGAAAGTTTTATATGAAGATTTTGTTAAAAGAACTGTGGAAAGTTTCATATGAAGATTTTGTTAAAAAGAACTATGGAAAGTTTTATATGAAGATTTTGTTAAAAGAACTATGGAAAGTTTTATATGAAGATTTTGTTAAAAGAACTGTGGAAAGTTTTATATGAAGATTTTGTTAAAAGAACTGTGGAAAGTTTAATATGAAGATTTTGTTAAAAGAACTGTGGAAAGTTTACTTACCTTCCTTCTTCCATTTCATAATTTTTTGCCCCTGAAATAAATAGAAGATATTCTAAGAAAATAAACTTTTTCCAAAAAAAAATTACATTTAGGATGTAATAACACAAAAAATGATTATAGAATTGGAAGATATATCTTTCTTAAAAAGCATAAAAGAACTTAAAACAAATCCCATTAATAAACCTTTAAGTATTATTCTACCAAGTAAATCATGATTCCATAATATTTTAATACAAATGAATTTTCATTTCTTTTGTTCACTGTTTGTGAAATGACTTTTGCTCAAAATCTTATGAATGTGGCTTTATTCACTCTTAAAATATGAGAATTCTTCATGATTTAGCAAAATAGTGAACATTGGTGAAAGAGTTTTTACTTATCTTAAGCAAACAATGGTAATGTACAAAGTAAACAAACACTTAAGCCGTAAAAAACTTTAAATGTGAATATCAGCTAAGTATTTTGACATGTGTTATTAAGTACAGAATATTAAACACAACTAAACGTTTCTTTTTCCAACAAAGTTTATCTCACCTGATTTAGTCTTCTTCTTCAAGCAGCAACACACAACAATTATAACCATGAGAAGGAAAACACTGGCGGCAACAGCAACAATTATAATAATATTTCCAGTTGACAGAGGTGGTGTGCTTCCAACAGAATGACTAACTCCTGTAAACAAGCACATAAAACTATCATTGTTCTTGAGAAATTTTGCCATTTCTAGACATTGTTGTGCTTTTCAGAATACTCATTCATTGTTGAAATTTTGTACAGTAGTAAAACAAAGAAGCAGTAACAAGTAGTGTTTATATTTTCAGCACATTTTCATTAAAAAATCAAAACTACTCGCATTTTTTTTAATTTAAATTGATTAGGATTTATTGGTAGATATAAAAAGTTTTTTGTTTCTTATAGTAAGAGAGGAAACTCACCAATGAAAGGTTCTGCTAACTTTTCATCTCCACACCAGGATTCATTACTTTGCAGGCACAAAATAACTCTCACGTCACTAAAGCCCTCTGGTGGCGGTCTTAAGTAGACATCAGAGTCCTCTTGTTGAACAGGAAGTAACGCTTGTTGTTGCCATTCTACTGATCCTTTAGTTTTAGCTTCAACCTAGCAGAAAGAGCAGTCATAATGATGTCATTATGATGTGTACAGCTTAGATAGCCCATTATGGAGCTTTGTGCTTATCAAGAAACAAAAAAAAAATACAACAATTGACGTATTTCCAAAAATATATTAAATAAGGAGAAAAATAATGTATTATTTTCTTATTTTTTCAAACAACCAATCTTGTAACTAATTGCTTTTGTTTGATGTTAAGGGCTGACCTACTGTCCGATTAGCAAAAACCTTCTGAACGTTTGTGATGTTTTGCGTGTTTATAATTCTGAAATTTCAAATAGCTGGAACCTCACCTCATAGTCTTTTAGAAATAGTGCTGATGTAAGTTTTGATTTATGAGTATGAATAGCATACACTTTGTATTTCAAAATATGTCTAATTTATTGTTAAGTTTATTACATTTCTTTGAAATTTTCTTTATTCCTTATTTCTTCAATATCACACTATTTTTATTACGGACTTATTAATGGTAAATCTGAAGGCTTATGTTGCTAAAAATCTGGTATCAATACGATATCCATGGTGGGCACAGTATAGGTAACCCATTGTGTTGATTTCGGCGGTGCAATATATGACACTAGTAGTGTACAGTATATGTAAAACAAACAAATTGATAAATTGGAGGATTATAATAGCAATTTGATTCTATCGAATAGACCACTCCAAACATTATTTTAATATTCCAATTTTCTACTGAGTTACTATGACTATTTATTTGATGATAATCAAGTGAAATAAATAAAACTCCTGCGTATCTTTAAAATGATACACGTAAATATCAAACTGAATGAAAGAGAATCCTTAAAGATTTAATTCCAGTTTTTTTGTAGAAAGAATTGAATTTCTGTTGTTTTTTTTTCAGACATGCCACGTGCAACTGTTGCACAATATAACAAGGAAACACATTTATTGTCTTTCAGCGCTGATTCCAAAACACTTAAGCTAATTGCAAAGGTAAGCAAAATGGGATTGGATTAATGTTTCCATTTCTTTTAAAGATCTTTATTAAAAATCATTCCGATCAATGAAAATCACAGCCTGGATCATAGTCATTTATTGAATAATTAATTATTATATACCGCACACTACTAGGTGCACGTATTGCACCCTATTGAATAATTACTTATTATATACCGCACACTACTAGTGTCATATATTGCACCCTATTGAATAATTACTTATTATATACCGCAAACTACCAGGTGCACGTATTGCGATACTGATGTTTTTTATTTTATTTAATACAGCACCAACTAAATAAATTATGGCGTGTTTTACTTTGGTTACATTATTTCTAATATTCTTTGTATTATTCAATATTAAAAGGTTCTTACCTCTTATATCAACTGTAGGGGAGAAAAAAAAGAAAGACCAATAAGAACAAAACATACATAAAAACACTCAAAAGATATTCACAAAAACGTATGTAAGTAGTATCACAACCTAAATATGAATAATTACGTCACAATTTAATATTAGTGTGGATAATCGGTTTGTAGAACTGAACTAGAAACATGTGATTAGAAACCTTTACTGTGTATTAACGTTTATACAACATAACTGTTTACCTCGAATTTTTAAACACACGACATATTTCTTCTATGGATATATTATATTTGTTTGTTTGTCAACATGATCAATTGATAAGGTAATAAAACATAAGACGTCTATTACCAGTTCTAATGAGTGGTAAAGTTAAAATTGAAATAAGATAATAATAAGAATAGATGAAATAAAAAACAGTAATAAAAATAATAATTAAATCCTAATAATGTGATTCTAAAATGACTTAAATAAAAATTACTACTAGCTACAATTCACTTTATTATTAAAAGGTTAAAATTTAAGGAACAATATTACAATTATTAAAATCCACAAATGAACAATTAAGATCTTTATTTAAATCGTGTAAAAGTCACATTACATGTTTCAACATCATTTCACGTCATCTTCAGGAGTTTCTATGTGCTATACAAGTGCAAAAGTCATGGTCATGTGCACACTAGTTTACAATTCAAAAAAAGAAGATTACATCATCTATTTACTTTCTGATTTTTCTAACTCTTCATCCTTATTTAAGATGATTTTTTTTTTTTTACTGGATTTCATCATATTTTTGGTTTCTCTGTCCAGTATAACTTACATGTCCAGCTAATGCAGAGTTTCACTTTTATTGTTAACATTTCTCTTATGTTCATTTATTCTAAATTTTAAGTTTCTTCTAGTTTGATCAATGTATGCAGGACCACATTCACATTGAATTGTATATATATATATACTGATTTATTTCATCTTTAAGTTTATTTAAAATTTTACTAATTTTATTCAATGGTCTGTAAATGTTGTTTTTTTAATTTAAGAAATATTTCTATCTTTTTTATCAAATGTTGATTTAGTTTATATTTTTGTTGAACATTTATTTTGTTAAATTTCCTCACGGCTCTATCAACAATATGAGGTGAGAAACACCTCTATTTAATGCTACATGTTTAATAAGTAATAGTTTATTTTCTCAAGCTGCTGAATTAGAACATAGTTTTAAAGACCTGTAAACGTAAAAGTAAAAATCTGATATTTTTTGCGACTTTGGATGACATCATTCTTGGTGTGGCGGCATAAAATTCAATATACGACATACCGTAGTTTCTAACTTATTCTTGTCTTTCTTAAAAATCGTAAGTATGCAAATGGCGCGATCTTCTTTTTGGAATTGTAAACTAGTAGTCACATGACCATGGCTTTTCTACTGGTATAGCACACAGTAACTGTTTTTGACACTACTGAAGATGACGTGAAACCACGTTGAAATAGAATGACAACTATTCATCGGTTTCAATAAATATTCTAATCGTGTATAATAAAATTTTGATCGTTTGCGGATTTTAATATTTTATAATTCACTTGGTTAATCTGGTTCACACACTATAACAGTTGATGGTTAGTCTGGTTCACACTTTAACAGTTGATTCACACTCTAACAGTTGATGATTAGTCTGGTTCACACTTTAACAGTTGATTCACACTCTAACAGTTGATGATTAGTCTGGTTCACACTCTAACAGTTGATGATTAGTCTGGTTCACACCCTAACAGTTGATGATTACTCTGGTTCACACACTAACAGTTGATGATTAGTCTGGTTCACACACTAACAGTTGATGATTAGTCTGGTTCACACACTAACAGTTGATGATTAGTCTGGTTCATACTCTAACAGTTGATGATTAATCTGGTTCACACCCTAACAGTTGATGATTAGTCTGGTTCACACCCTAACAGTTGATGATTAGTCTGGTTCACACCCTAACACTTGATGATGATGACATACATATATATCGCATGGACCACTATTACGTCTGTCACGTCCCAGCAGACCTGATGAGTTCTCGTATTGTGTGCGTAAGGCCTCGTCGGTACTGGATGTGGCAGACGTAGCGTGGTTAAGATGTTGTGAAGTAAAATATAATATAGAAATTTACCTTTGGTGACGACCGATATTTCATCAGAATAAGGACTGTACCCACGGGGATTAACTGCCATCACTCTAAAGGTATACTCAATCTTTGATTGTAAACCTGCCAGTGGACAAAATATGCAGGAAAAACAAAGTTTCAATGAATGGGTAAAGACACCAGTTCACGAACATAACACATAGAGACCAAGTTTAAAGCAATCATACTGTGTATGCTTACAAATGCCTTCAACACAGTAACTTCAGACAAAAATCCATTCTTCAATTACACATCAGTTTTAACAAAATTATTGATGGTAAGTTTCATTAAACTAACGTAAGACAAACTTTGAACATTGAAAATGTTTTCACTCTAATTATTATTAAAATATCTTTAAGACAGAAAACTACAGTAAAATGAAAGCTGGTGTTATAAAATGTTTAGTATCAGAAAACGGAACCTAAACAAACAAACTAAAAAATAGTACCACGACCTAATTATACATTATTAAGTCATAATTTAATGGTAATTCTGTCAAAGCCAACTTCTACTATGTCTGGTATGGAAGGTCTTTCATACGTTGGGCAGATGTTAGCTACAGTACACTTCAATTACGTTTCCATACCACAGTACACTCAATTACGTTTCCATACCACAGTACACTCGATAACGTTTCTTTACTACAGTAAACGTTTTACATTTCCATACTACAATACGCTGAACTATGCTTCTATACATTACACTACTCTACGCTTTTATACTACGGTACGCTGAACTACGCTTCTATACTACAGTACACTAAACTACGCTTCTATACTACAATACACTGAACTACGCTTCATTACTATAGTGTACTTAGTTACGGTTCTATACTACAGTACACTGAACTACTCTTCTTTACTATAGTGTACTTAGTGACGGTTCTATACTACAGTACACTGAACTACGCTTCTTTACAGTAGTGTACTTAGTTACGGTTCTATACTACATTGTAGTTCAGTGTACTGTAGTATAGAACCGTAACTAAGTACACTATAGTAAAGAAGCGTAGTTCAGTGTGCTTCTTTACTAAAGTGTACTTAGTTACGGTTCTATACTACAGTACACTGAACTACGCTTCTATACTTCAATACACTGAACTACGCTTCTTTACTATAGTGTACTTAGTTACGGTTCTATACTACAGTACACTGAACTACGCTTCTTTACTATAGTGTACTTAGTCACATTTCTATGCTACAGAACACTGAATTACGCTTCTTTACTATAGTGTACTTAGTCACATTTCTATGCTACAGAACACTGAATTACGCTTCTACATTACAGTACACTACGCTTCCATACTACAGTAAACTTAGTTAGGCTTTTATGAGTTCGTGAAATTTTTCTCAATCCAACTAGAAAACCGACAGTACCAGGTCTTATTCAATTCACCTGTAATTTGGCAAGGGTTGTGACTTCGACATGACTCGTTTCTTTGATGACCAGTTTCCAGGTTTGTGTGAGTAACAAGAAACTCAGTGTTCGAAAATCCTCCATTAAAGCCTTCAGACCATTGTAAGGTAAGTCTGTCAAAGCCAACGTCAACTACGTCTAACATGGAAGGCCTGTCAGGAGCGCCTGTAACAATAAAAACATACATACATACATACATATTGTTTTATTTTAGGTAGTTTAAGTCCATGTTATTGAAAAGTGTATTTTATTTCTGATAACCTTCTTCTGTATCGTTATGGATTCTGATGAAGAACACATCATAGAGCTCAAAACGTTGTTTCGTAAACATGCCATAACAGTCAGAAGTCCATGGCCCACTTATATAATGTTTTAACTTAAGCTATAGCTTAAAAACATTATCTTTTAGAATTGCTACAGAACATTTTAAGCAGTAATCACTTTGGTTTTATACCCTGATTTAATTGTGGAGTATCAACTTAATTCCCGCATTCTTTAATTCAAATACTTTCACACATTACTTATAAAAAAGTTCATAGTATTACTTTTATTATTATTTAGCATGTTAATTTGTACTTATGTGTTCTTATTAACTAGAACATTAAACTTTATTGATGCTAACATGATAATTTGTACTTCTGCGCTCTTATTAACTGAAAGGGTACTCTGATAATTTTACACTTTATTGCTGTTAACATGATAATTTATACTTCTGTGCTCTTATTAACTGAAAGGGTACTCTGATAATATTACACTTTATTGCTGTTAACATGATAATTTATACTTCTGTGCTCTTATTAACTGAAAGGGTACTCTGATAATGAAGATTTTGACTTACTTTTCGTTACTAGCTTTATTATCGTCTTCTCATCATCTCCAACTTTGTTCCAAGCCTGACAGGTGTAATCTCCATAATCAGATTCCCTCATGTCTCTTATTGTTAAAAGTCCAACGTAGACATCATCTCCAAGATCTGTGACGTTGACGGAATAGCTGCCGTAATTGTCTACGATTCTCCCTTTGTAGTACCACTCAAAGCTGGGTGCAGGGTAAGCCTGCATTTTACATTGTAGAATAGCAGTCTCACCAACGTCAAATGCAACCCTGTTATACGTATGTCGGACAAAGGGCGCATCTGAAATAATTGATATATCATTTAGAAAAGACTATTTCAAATAGTTGAGGATATGAAATAAAGAACAAGATTTTGTTTTTTGTAATGACAATATATATATCACCTTCTTCGTGTTCTATTCTTAATAAAAAATAAGAGCATATAAAAATGTTGATTAATAAATATATTATTTTCATTATGACAAAGAAATCTTTTCATATAAAGTAAACTTTCGTAAGTAAATCACTTACGTTTTATTCTTAAACTCATATCTGATCTGGTCGATTCTCCAACTCCATTTTCAAACAAACAGCTGTAGCGCCCTCTATCAGCGGAAGAAAGAGATTTTCCCCTCTTCCGCGGCCCGTCGAAGTATAGTGTGCTCTGAACAGAAAATGCATTGTTTTCCTCAATCTGATTTGTTGTATCAACTCGAAAGAAGTCACTATTATCAATAATTTCTTTTCCGTTTCGAAGCCACTTCACGAAAGGTTTGGGTTTGCCTCGAGCTTTACACGTAATGCTGAAACTTTCGTCGCCATCTTCCTTGACAACTTGAGGACGTAAAGAAAGCAGGACTGATGGTGGTTCTGTAAGCAATCAAATAAAAATGGGTCGCCTTCTTTCGAAACTTCTAAATCACTATAAATTATAAGACGGTTATACGTTATCTTACAGAATACCAATAGTCTATTTCTGAGAAACTTCTAAATCACTATAAATTATAAGACGGTTATACGTTATCTTACAGAATACCAATAGTCTATTTCTGAGAAACTCTGAGCCACCTGTTTTTTAATTAATCCTGTTGTACATCACGTGCGATTCATAGTATATAATGCTAAAGCGCCTGAGTATCATATGTGACACGCAGCTACATTTATTTGATATGCAAGTGTTGCTCGTGAACGTGGCGTTAGGAAACCGGTCCGTTTCGGTTAAAGGTATGACATTAGAAGCGAGCTTCATATGAACATAACATGTGACGCTCAAAGCGCATATGAATTATGGTAGGCTAAGTTACTTGCACTCAAGAGAAAATGTAAACCTAGAACTTTTAGTTGCTAATACTATCTACTCTCTTTTGACCCCCTAGTGGCACAGCGGTATGTCTGCGGACTTACAAAGTTAGAAACCTAGTATTGATACCCGTGGCTGGCAGAGCACAGATAGTCCAATGTGGAGCTTTGGGCTTAATTACAAACAAACAAACAAACAAACTAATCTCTTACTGGAAGGGTACGCTTCACTCATATTTAATTTTGTAAGAAGTCGAATAAGCGTATACATAGAAACCAATAAATGACCTAAAACGAGGAAACGATTAAGTAAAGTTAAACTATAAATCTGGTTGTTGTAAAGTATAAATAATATAACACTGCGGTAAGTTTAATGTATACCAGTAGGATATCAGTTACCTTTAAAATACTTTATTATGGTAAAAAGTTATTAGAGTTTCTTCGAAGTATATAAATAAGGGTATTGAACTTGGCAAGATTAATTTGCCGCGAAAAGCAGCAGTCGGGGTCGTAATTAGATTATGAAGGTGACTATCAAATCCCACTATTTGATTAGAGAAGTCGAAGTGTGGGTACTGTTGACCAGTTGCCTTCTCCCTCATGTGTTTCAGAGCAAAATTAGGGATGGCTAGTGAAGATAGCCCTCGAGTAGCTTTGCGCGAATGTCCGAAATAAACAAACAAACATTCATTAATTTTATCTGATAACAATGTATTGCTATCCACCTAGGCTTAACTCCCCGCGCATTTGCTGAAGAAATGCCTTAATCTAAATAAAATATGTAAGGATATTGAAATATATATGAATAAATAGTTATTTATGGTGACATACACATCTTTGAACATGAATTTTGATTCTTTAAAACAAACTAAAGGTACGCTAGCTACTTGGTAAGTAACACTAATTAAGTTTATTTAAATATAAATTCCTATCCAGTGACCTTATTAAGGTTAGGCCCATTTATCGTTGTATTTATATTATTCCACATGTTTCGGAGCCTAACATGGCCTGATGGTTAGGACGCTCGACTCGTAAGCTTTTAACCGTGGGGACGTTATAATGTCCCAGTCAATCCCACTTTTCGTTGATAAATGAGTAGCCCAAAAGTTGGCGGTGTTGACTACTTCCCTTCCCTCTAATATATCACGTCTAAATTAGGGAAGGCAACTTTGCGTTAAATTCAACAAACAAACAATATGTTTCAACTGCTATTAAAATAACTTGGTACAAGATTGTTAGCGAATATGAGATATTACAACCAGTTATGATCATTACGAAACCAGGTCGCAAACTAAATTTTATTTCTGATAAATGCACCAACACTCGGTTTATCAAATTTCGTGTTAGTATTGTCTCTATTTGTACACAGGGGAAACGGGTCGTGAATTAATAGAACATTTCCGCTCTCCTTCATTTGTATTGGAGCATTAACGAGTTGAGTCACAACAAAGTCCTATGTAGTCGAAGTGAGTCACGACAAGACATAGGTAGTCAGGATGAGCAATAAAAACAACAACAACAAAAAATATATGTAGTTAGAATGAGCCACAACAAAGTCATATGTAGTCAGGGTGAGATACAATTGTGTCTCACCCTGACTACATATGTTTTCGTAAAGTCGAATGTTGTCGGGAAATAAAAACGTATAAAAAAAACAGAAGAAGCTCTGTTGGCTTCACATTTGAAGCCATCTATTAGTCGACAACCTACTGACCACCTATATTTTTGTCGCTTAAACATCACATGACTTTTTTTTGCACATACAGCGATTGACTCACTTACTGTTGTTCGTTTGTTACCGATATGCTGGCGTCAGCGTAACTGAAACTTTGAACCTTGAGTTAGTGCTTGTATTTTGAACGATATCAATTGAAGCTATGGGTCTGTAATAGGATGATGCGTGTCACTTAGTTTGATTCAGTAGCGTAGCTTTACGGACGTAAACAAGTGAAATATGCCGTAGTACACGTTGGTTCCATTCACCTTGCACTATCAAATACACTAAAGTGGCTCTTCCATTACCTAGGTCATTTTCGTGTTGTACTAATGGCTTTAATATCGTAGAAGCAATTGTAGTACATGTTGGTTCCACTCACCTTGCACTGTCAGATACACCGAAGTGGCTCCTCCACGACCCAGAATATTTTCAGCTTGACAGTAATACTCTCCCTCGTGGTTGATATGGACAGGAAGGATTGTGTAATTAGCAGTTTTTCCTAGCACTATCTTTTCCTGACCTGCTCGCCACCACCGAAACTGAGGTTGTGGCCAGCCTTCTGGGTCAGCAACACAAGAAAGAGTGAAAGCATTACTTGATATGGCCACGGGATTCATCGGGAAGATGGTTGCAACACCAGGTTTATCTGTAAAGTGAATAAACAGATTTTCAATAGGAAAAAACTCGGAGCAAAAAAACGGAAGATTTTTTTTTTAGAATAAACATGTAGAAATGCTACTTCTTAAAATGTTGTAAATTATTTCTACTTTATTATGTAATAGAGTGCGTGAAGGAAAATGTAAAGTATGAGAAACATTTGTAGGCGTGTTTCATTAAAACAAAGGTGAAATACAAATTGACTCTGTTAATTAATATTTAGCCCTAATGTACTGAATATCAAAGAAATTATGAATCTGGACCGACACTAGCATTACGAAATTTAAAACTAAATTTTTAATTGATAAGTCTAGATTTAAACCAGAAACTACTTACTGTGTGGCTTATATTTTACCTGTTGTAATATGTTTCGTATTACGTAAATGTAAAAGTTATTTCTGATGCTTATTAACAATATATCAGATTATTTTATGTATTTTTGGTACTCACGCTTGACCACAATTTTGACAGTAGAATTACTGGAGATTTCTTTCTGCATTGTGGAACCCGACGGTCGTACGGAGTTGACTGCGATACAAGTGTATTTCCCTACATCGCTTATTGTAACTTTGTTTATTCGTAAAGTATCGCCAGTTTGTCTGAAGAAGGAATCTCCCTCTCTGATCCATTGGAGAGAATGTGGAGTGGGATTGGAATCAATGTTACACGCAACAGTAATCGATTCTCCCAACAGTGCTTCTCGAAGAGGTTCAACAGTGACTTTGGGTCCATCTGAAAAAACGACAAACACGCTAATGTTTAATACATTTTTTTAGTATTACGTTCTTCACTCTACTGCAGACGATATTTTTTTTTCTTAAGAATCCGTTAGACTCACAGTAGGTTTTGTTTAACATTTACAAATCATGCGAACGTAAATCCTGAAAGGCGGCGTACCCAAGTTTCATTATTATTACATATATAATCATAAGTTAGCAATTCCATAATTCTTTGGAGAAAATTTATTCGATTTTGAAATTATTACCTAAAATAAGCTCTGACACCTCAAATTTTTGTGGTATCCTTGTTTTTGATACCTTCGAGAAAAACTAACTAGCAGAATTACAACGCCAGAAACCGGATTTCGATATCCGTGGTGGGTATAGCATTGTGTAGCTTTGTGTTTAACTTCAATTTTTTTAATTACAGTGCCTAATACAAATAGGTAACCAAAAACAACGCTTCTAGTTAATTTTATTATTAGGCCAAATTCAAAATATACGGATTTTAGCGCCATCTGTTGAATGTAGTCTGGGAATATTCCGTCATCTCTGTTTTTGATGTGAAATCATAACAAGGTAACAGATCTGATAGTTGAATAACTTACAGAGAAGAACTTGTAGATATGTAAATACTTTTAAATTAGGATCAGTGTATAATTAAGTGTAAAGATTGTTCTTACAACGAAGAAACTGACGGACGGCTTCCAATAAGATTGAAAAACCATTTGAAAAAAAAAAAAAACGTTTCTTCTATTAGAGCACAGGAGTAAACATAATTACTGCTTTTGGACTTTTAGCTGTTAAAACCATTGTCAAAGGAAACAATATAAAATATAATGAGTATTCCCTTCTAAACGGAACAACAAAAACTAGCATTAATAAATATACATGTGTAGAATTATCATTATTCTAATTTGTTCCTTAATTAGGTATTCTTGGCTTGTGCTACATTGTTGTTTATGACGTCATATCACGTCAAAGACGTGACATTTTCGACTTGTTATATAAGCCTAACGAAACGTATTGCTTATTATAGTTTTTTTAAAGGTAGTTAATAGTCGAGCGTAGCCTAGTGGTTAGAGGTTGAATTGTGTATCTTAAGGTTCATTATTCGCGTCCCGTTACCACCAAGAAATATTCGCGTTTCGCAAAAGGGGAGAGGTGGCGGTGGGTGGGTTATAGATTATCTCTTTTCTACCAGTTAAAAATTAGAGATGTCCTTGAATAAGTTTGCACCAATATCCGAAACAACCAAACAAATTGCAAATAATTGTTTTTAAAGACGAAAAATTCGTGAATAAATACTTCTAATCTGCACTGTAGCATATATATATATGTATATTTTACATTATATTTTTCACAGATTAGGCTGCAAAACACATTGCTTTACAGCAAACCGTGTCTCCCACATGTGTATCAGTGACGTAGTGTCATGGCCGCTTTTTACCACGTCTTGGTTATAAGATGATAATTTTTGACTGAGTTATAGAGCAAAAATAGTGCAAAGTCTGTCCCCATATTAACAGATATGGATTTTTTTTAGATTTTTGTGATCTTGCTTTGACCTTGACCCTCCAAAAACTAATCACATCTAAACTGGGTCATAGCTCAAATGTATACTAGCTTTCGTCCAAATCCATTCAGCCGTTTTCGAGAATTCTTGCTATCAAACACACACGTGCACAAACACAGGGGTGAAAACAACTTCTGTCACCTTCGGTGGCAGAGGTAATTAAACACTGTCTTCTCCGTAACACATATTTACTTGGAATTAAGTTGACAGGGGTAATTAAACACTGTCTTCTCCGGTAACACATATTTACTTGGAATTAAGTTGACAGGGGTAATTAAACACTGTCTTCTCCGTAACACATATTTACTTGGAATTAAGTTGACAGAGGTAATTAAACACAGTCTTCTCCGTAACACATATTTACTTGGAATTAAGTTGACAGGGGTAATTAAACACTGTCTTCTCCGTAACACATATTTACTTGGAATTAAGTTTTCTTTTTTTGAATTTCTACGTTTGTAACAAAATACTTCATTGTCAATAAACGATTTCCGCTTCTAACGTACCAATACGTTTAAATACAATCTGCCATGAAAATAAACTAAAAAACAACAACATTTAAACGACATATTGGAAGGAAGAATATTAAAATTAAAATAAGCACCGAATAATAGAGAACAAAAACCACAGTAAACGGAACAAACTCTCAGAATTATTGATGATATTGAGTCCCTCGATGGGACATCAGTAAGTGTATGGACTTACAACACCAAAATCCGAGGTTGGATTCCCCTCGGTGGACACAACAGATAGCCCAATGTGGCTTGGCTTTAAAACAAACAAACAAACTTGATATTGGAGAAACTAGTTTCGACACATTCGTGTGTCTTCTTCAATCTCATATTGTCTGGATTTTAGTTTTAAAGATTAGTTTTGAAGTATTTTTGCTTCCTTTTTCCCGTACTTCAGACATACTTTGACACTGAAAGAACAATGTGTATTCTGACCTGTCTCGTGTTACTGAGGTGAATAGAAAAAAAATAGTAAAATACTCACAAAGCACGGACATTTCCAACTTGGCTTCGCTTGTCTGTCCGAATCCATTATCAGCATTGCACGTGTATAACCCACTGTCTTCACGCGTGACAGCTGGAATAGTGTGGTTTGAAGAGGTTGACAATAGCTGACCATTTTTCATCCACCTCATCGATCGGACAGGAGGGTTGGCTACAGCAGAGCACACCAGGTGAGCATCTTGGCCCTCTAGAATATTTAGGGGATTATATGGTCCTACGGTAACTCTAGGTGCGTCTGTAATCGAACGATGAACATGTTATGAAACACAGGATTTAACAAGTTATCAAACACAGGATTTAACAAGTTATTAAACACAGGATTTAACAAGTTATCAAACACAGATATTAACAAGTTATTAAACACAGGATCTAACAAGTTATCAAACACAGATATTAACAAGTTATTAAACACAGGATCTAACAAGTTATCAAACACAG
>NW_013665764.1:35750-74796 GCF_000517525.1 Limulus polyphemus
TAACAAGTTATAAAACACAGGATTTAACAAGCTATCAAACACAGGATTTAACAAGTTATAAAACACAGGATTTAACAAGTTATAAAACACAGAATTTAACAAGTTATTAAGCACAGGATTTAACAAGTTATCAAACACAGGATTTAACAAGTTATAAAACACAGGATTTAACATATTATAAAGCACATGATTTAACAAGTTATCAAATACATAAGGTTTAACAAGTTATCAAATACACAAGATTTAACAAGTTATCAAACACACAAGATTTAACAAGTTATCAAACACAGGATTTGCTACTGTTTGTTTAGTTTTACGCAATACCGCACTTGAATTAATTAATATTGCTGAAATGTTTGTGAAATATACGCTTCAGTTTCGTTGTATTGTATGTTTACACAAACTATTGTAGTCTTTTCTTGTTAAAATAACCAGTTACGCGGAGTTTACGTATAAAACATAACTTTTAAAACTCGGTAACGATACTGACAGTCAGACAGGAAAGGAAAAAGGTAACATACAGTGAACGCGAAGATTAACCGTCACCATTTTCTTCCGTTCCTCTCGGATTGCTCGATTCCATGCAGTACACCGGTAGGAGGCGCCGTCATCTTCCATTCCCGGAGTAATGGTCAGAACACTGGCTGTAGGTTTGTCCCGTGAGTTACCATTTTGTATTTGTCCTTCTAGAAGGTTACCCTGGCGATACCACTGAATTACAGGGTCAGGAGATCCACCCTGACTGGAGCAGGTTAAAACAAATGGTTCCCCTTCTCGGGCACTTGGATTGTTGGGTGTGACAACCGGTGGACCTGGAGGAACTAGAATAAAGAAAAAAAAATGAAATTGTTATAAACATCATCAATCAATTTCACTTTTGTATACATTTGAAACTGTTTTGTTTACTATTTTTATTTTCAATTTCTGAATATCGTCGGGAAATAATGTGACAATGTTACAGCATCAAAACAAATTACTTATTGTTTTAGGTGCCACTTTACGTGCAAGAATAATTTAGTAATAGCATTTAGCTTTCACACTTACTTCACATTATACGTTTATTGCTGCAAGATCAGGTTCCCGCTTAAGAAAAATATACAAACCTGGAAGCATTTTATCTATAAATTAGTTTTATTTTCCATGGCACATAACGTTAAATACATAAGAACAAAGGCCAAGGTAAGGTGACTCTCAACCATTATTTGTCAAGGTTTCTGTAAACAGCAGCAACAGCTGTTTACCTAGCTGGAAAATGACCAGATGGTTAAAGTCCTCGTCATTTACTCCGAACGACAAATATTTACTTTGATTGTGAGTCTAAGCAGTAAAAGTCTAGTAACTTCCAGAATTACCGACCATATCTGCATTTTAAACCTTTTTGTTTTGATAAACTACTTATGTGCCAAATTTCTTTACTTTTGTTGACTACAGGATCCCTAATAAACACACAATTCACACACACACAAAGACAAAAATGCTATCAATATTGCAATTCGACTCACTAATTACTGCTAGGTGTCCCCTGTGTATATTACATGAAAAATGAATCAGTTAGCCCTTACGTTTTGGTTAGTGTTTTTACAATGGGTGTTTCAACAACCAGAAATGTAAAACTGGTTGTGAAAGTCCATAATTTGAGTGATAAAATAGTCTTCCTCGTCGAATACAAAACTATTAAAAGGAGTCCGTTTGGTAGACAAAATTGGTTTTATTTCACTGAGTGAGTCTAATAATGATGTTATATTATTGATAATACTGAGTATGTCAGATACTTAATGGTTCAAGTTAATTATGTTTGAGATATATGTTCGCAAGGTCGCCTTCAGTTTCTAACAAGGAACTGACTATCCTATTTAATGCTTTTGTTTACTAACAACTATTTACGAACTGCCAAATATCCACATATTGATATGTAAATAAGATCAGATTTTACGATTATCAGTTGCCTTTTTTTTGTATTAGTATCAAAATATTTTGTAATAAACACGACTTTGAATACGATCTGATTATAGAAGGTGATACAGTCATGCACCACCGTAGTATTGCCGAATGCTGCCCTTACAACTGGCCCCCCAGTGACACAGCGGTATGTCTGTGGACTTATAACGCTAGAAACCGGGTTTCGATACCTGTGGTGGGCAAAGCCCAGATAGCCTATTGTGTAGCTTTGTGCTTAACTTCAAACAAACGAAACCCTTACAACTGTGTAACATTAATAATAACAACTCAATGTCATGACGGGATCAATTCCTCATGTTTTTGAAGGATTAATGATATCGCAACTAATTACTGTAAGAAGTAAAACTACAAACAATAAACATGACTTCCAAAAATCAAAAGTAAGGACTAGACTTAGAACTATAATGTTTATGCAGTTTTAGTATTATATTGAAGAAACGTGTTATGTTAGTACTGTAAATATTGTCCAACAAAGATAGAATCCTAGACTCTTGTATGAATCTGGGAGATTAATAATGTTTATTAGATTCAGAAAAAGAACAACAACAAAAAACAGTATGAACATTTTAGGTTACTGTCCACAAGCCACTCACTACCTTAATTACTTCTTATTTGTTCCTAAACTGGTTCTTCTGTCCTTTATGACTTTGATATCATTAAAACAATGAATGTCATGTATGAAATGTGGCAAAAGAGTAAATAAAAACAGCACACACACACACAAAAAAAGGTGTAAATAAATTTGAATAATGATACAAAAATGTAACATGAGGCGGTTTAATGTACAGGTTTCTCATTCTTGAAAACACATGATTATAAAAAGCGGGAAAATGTCTGTTTTATAAAAGTAAAAAAAAAAGGTAAAACACTAAGAAGAAAATAAAACAATTTAGTGCTAAGAAGAAATTAAGACTATTTATGCTTTCAACCGGACTAAACGGACATATCAGAGATCTCAAGAATTAAACATAGTCATCCTTGATTTTCAAATGCTGAGAAAGAGGACAACCAGTTAGCAGTACCCGCCGCCTAAATGTCTATATATATATTCGAATACCGGAATTTACGGTTAATTTTATGACGCACCCACAATTGAAAGTTTGGAGCGTGTTCAGCAGTATATCATGAGGTTGAACCTGGAACCTTCCGACCCACAGCCCAGCATGTTAATTGCTAAGCTACTCCCAACTCGAAAGAGTAATAATACATTATGGATGTACGAGCAGAGACCCGCAAAATATTTGCAGTCAAATTAGTATCTTTATTTCAACAGTACTTCTTTAAATACAGGATTTCTAGAATAATATAAAATAATTCTAATCGCAGACATCGAAATCTATAAGTCCACTTGTCTTAGGCTTAACAATAGAGTTAAATGAACACTGTAACTCATGTACGTTGTTTACTTTAGTTTAGTTAGGGCTAAAATTTACCGTATTTAGTACAATCAATAAATAATCTTATGATTGTATTCTACTACCTAAATTTATATCCACTTTTTGTTTACATTCGTTGAAATTAAAGTGCATGCGCATTTAGATAATAAGAAAAGCGCGCATTTTCAGGACAGACAAACACTGAGTATTATTACAATGGATTTTTAAAATTACTTACTGAGTACAGTGACGAGAAACGTTTGGACAAAAATATCATCTCCACTGCCTCCTTCTTTCAGCTTGCAGTCGAACTGTCCATTATCTGCTTCATAGTCAGCACGTGCAATGACCAGGTCATACCTTCCTTCGTGAGGTGCGAATTCAACGCCATAGTGAGCATCGAATGAAACTTCTTTAATTGCAGTCACGTCTTTACCGTTTCGGTTACTTCGGTTCCAGTAATACTGAATGTTGCGCGTAGCAAATGATGGATTAAACCTACACGGTAGCCGGACGTTATCCCCTTCCATTACATCTTTAGTTTCGTTCGGAAGCACCTGTGTGACGACTAGACCTAAAAAAAAAAAAAAAAAAAGTAAGGTACGAAAATAATCGTCTTTTACGGAAACGAAACATCAAAAAAAAAAAATTAGTTCGAAGAGAAATGTGCAACATGTTAATTTTTTTTTGGTGATAAATCAATCACTATAGCATCAAATAATGTAGCTTGAAAAATAATGAAATGCAACACGTTAACAGTGAAAATTTTGAGTTTGGAAAATTTAGAGAGAGATTTTTATAATTTAATTAGATGAAAATTGATGATATGCATACTCGTAAAATATTTGTTTTTAAGCAACCTCATCACTAAACAATGCACAGTTACAATTTTTGAACTAATCGTTTAAAATACGTTTCTAAGCAACTTCATCACTAAACAATGCAGTTATCATCTGAACTGATCGTCTAAAATATGTTTCTAAGCAACCTCATCACTAAACAATGCACAGTTATCATCTGAACTGATTATCTAAAATATGTTTCTAAGCAACCTCATCACTAAACAATGCGCAGTTATCATCTGAGCTAATCGTCGAAAATATGTTTCTAAGCAACCTCATCACTAAACAATGTACAGTTACAATTTTGAACTAATCGTCTAAAATACGTTTCTAAGTAACTTCATCACTAAACAATGCAGTTATCATCTGAACTGATCGTCTAAAATATGTTTCTAAGCAACCTCATCACTAAACAATGCACAGTTATCATCTGAACTGATTGTCTAAAATATGTTTCTAAGCAACCTCATCACTAAACAATGCACAGTTATCATCTGAGCTAATCGTCTAAAATATGTTTCTAAGCAACCTCATCACTAAACAATGCACAGTTACTATTTGAACTAATAGTTTATTATTAGCAAGTGTCTAAATGTCTACTTTGCCGAAGCTGATGCAGGAAACACGTGTTTAACAGTAATCTTTTATTTTCCCATGATAAAAAATAACCTTGTTCTTGGTTATTTCTAGAAACGTATAGGTATAAAGTTTACGATTTTTTTTATTAAATACACAGCGTATTTCAATAAATAATATTCGGTATATTTTTTTGTCAAATATCGTCACATTTATATTTAAAACAACTGTCACGTTATACTTGAAAACTCTGACCGAATGATATTGGGTTCACAACGCTTAGGTTAACCAACCTTTAGCGGTGTATGTAAGAGACAGACATAACTTTTGGATATCAGTTAAACACTTGGATATTGAATCACTCGTGCGTTTTTACAGTTGTTGGTTCTTGTTAGACTTTGATATGAAGTGCTAGCCCAGATGGGTTTCTTTCTTGTTACCAACCGTTCGTACATGGTTTAGCAGACACAGTAACAATATATATATATATATATATATATATAGATATATATATAAACAGCTTCTTGCATAAGCAAACGGTGGTGAAACGGAAATGCACATGCAAACTCACTTATTTTTATGCTTTGTTTATGTAAGGTTTTATATATGGTTAGCGAAACGGTAGTGAAACGGAAATGCACATGCAAACTCACTTATTTTTATGCTTTGTTTTTGTAAGGTTTTATATGTGATTAGCGAAATTGAATTTTACATTTTTGGATCGTATTCGTGTCAAAATTTCAAGTAACAGTTAAGCATATTATAAAAATTGATTTATTTGTTTCAAATAATGATGTTCTTCAGTACAATTACTATAAGTTGAATTATTGTGCGTGTTTTGTGCCACAACGAAAGTTTGAATACTAACTCCACAAAATCAGACATTCGAGTTAATATAAGCGTACCCTTAGTAGTGTGTGTGTGTGTGTGTGTTTTCTTATAACAAAGCCACATCGGGCTATGTGCTGTGTCCACCGAGGGAAATCGAACCCCTTATTTTAGCGTTGTAAATCCGTAGACTCCCGCTGTCCCAGCGAGGAAACAATTATCTTGTGTATTGCGTGTGATCGCATTTACTAAATCAGAAGGCGATGACTGATTTCAATACTTGAATTAAAACAGGTTGTTAAGTTAGTTAGTTCTACCAAGTTATACAGAACAACTGCATGAAAAGGTTGGGGGGGGGTTAAAATGATGGGTAGGTGCTACACGGAAGGATAATAATAATAATACCGGTTTTTCAGAAGCAAAAATATGATCACTTATCAAACAGGAAGTATTCATGTATGAACTATATATATATTCTTTCTTGAACTGGTTTCACGTATGAACTTTTGTATTCTTTCTTGAACTGGTTTCACGTATAAATTATATCGTTCCTTAAACGTTTAGTTGTCATAGGTGTGATTCCAACGTATCTAATATATACATCAAAGCGTAGCCTACTAGGCAGGAATAAAACTACCTTATACAACACTGCTACAGTTCACCAGCCGATAACGGACGCTTTCACGCACCACTGTTCTGAACTTTAAAAATGACTTTTTTTTTGTTTACTGATTGAGCAAGTTTTTCATCCAAATACTATTCATGTAAATTCCATTATACAATACAGTTTCTAACCAAACAGTGAATTATAATTAACATGTCCTCATTGAATACATACCACCATAAAAACAACGATAAAAAAGCTAAACGTACATACATCTGTACCAAGAGAGAATAAAGTGTGATAATCTTTAGATAAAACCAGATGTTGTTTTGATATAACAATAAGCGTATGATTGTTAATTAAAATCAATTTTACCGTCACCCGTTAGTTATAAGAACTGTGTAATTACGAAATTACGGCTATCTATGGTAAATATTTGTGTTTTATTTTCTAATTTCCTTGTGCTTTATAACACTGAGGATCCTCAGTAAGACTTACTGAAACAGAAATGGTAATAACGATCTTCAAAATGTTTCGTTCACGTTACCCACTAGAGGGTTTGTAAAGACATCTCAACAGGGTACCAAAGGGAGAAAACGAGTGTCAGTTGATGACTATGTCCCAGTGGGGTGTAACACCACACTGGATGTTTTGGGCAAGTCCAATTCACATCGCCCTAGTGGTTTATTATCAACCGAAAACCTTTTTTCGAGATGTTGCAAAAAAAAAAAAACCAACATGAATCGTGTAATAGAGAGAGCATGGCTTTCAACAGTGTAAGAAAATCGTCTGAGAATAGCAAACGAAAATAAGATAATAAAACAAATTGTTGTTTTTTAATTTCGACAAAAAGTAAAACAATTGCTGCAAAGCGAATACGATTTTATTGTCGAAAACAGCATATCAGTTTCTGAAAATATCAACCCTGACTGCAATGGCTAAGAGAGGAAAGTCTCTCCTTTACACATCGCTAAACCCGACCGCCCAAATATTTCCGACATTCCATCTAGTTCTAATCCAATCAGGTACAAGATAATCTCATGTTTGTTTTTTTCTATCAGAAACAAGAAAAAATACGAAACTCTTCTCTACATGATGCACGCCAGGTGTTGAATAGAAACTTTTTATGTACATGATTTTCTTTCATCAACGGGCAATGTTCATTCTTTCGTGATTATAGAATACAATAACAAAAAAAAAGGTTAAAACTAATCGAAATATATATATATATATATATATAACCAAAAATAACTGCGCTGTGCCCACTGTAGGGATCGAACTCCGAATTTTAGAATTATATAAACCCACAAGCCGGTCCACCAGGGAGTGCAACTTTTGAAATTGTTAGTATTTGAAAAATATGATGAGTGTCTAAAATTATGGACATTTCTGATAATTTAACTTTTAAGGAGATATGCTGTTCGTAACAAATTTTATATACTTCTTCACACTGTACATTTTACATAGTAAGTGATAACAAATAAAATCGTTATCCGATTGCTTTTTCCTTAGCGGTATGCTCAAGTCTTCCTATGCCTGACAGTCAAAATGGTGGAAGATAAGTTTTATCCGAATATCTTCCATATGCAGATTTAGGTTAATAATGCTTTGAGGAAAGTAACAAATTTAACGGACAGGGGGAACTGCGTTACAATTGTTACAGCGTCGGTGAAATCATCTTGAAATACTTTGTTAGAGCGTCAAACAAGTCGGTGTTTTTGAAACACCAAAAAACCTAAGTGCATTTATTGCACAAAACGCCCGTTGTTTACTTTATTTGGTATTTGACCAATTAACCGTCTCGAACTCTCGAAGTGGTCACCGAAATGTGGGCAGCTAGGCCTTGAAACATCAAAGAGGACTTATGGTGGTACCAGCAGAACAAAGCAGTTCGGCCTTGAAACAAAAGGTGTATGAGACAGAGGCGGCATTCATTATTTTAAAAGCGCATTTGAAATAACCAGAAGGAACTTTGTTTCTGTTACTAAGGGAGGAGGTTTAACTATAAGACATTGCCCGCGGTAACAAGTGCAAGACAGACATTGGTAAGAAGCTACTTCTAACACGTCTTGGAATACCGTCAGAATCTTAACTAAGAACAAGACCAGGCACTTTGTTTGCCTGAAGCAATGCAATCAGGAAAATTTACTTTTCATATCTTCCATTTCAATGTAGTTATAACTTCACAATAGTTGGTCGCAACCTAAACCCAATAACAACGCTGTAATGAAATTTACTGTCCTATTATGCACGTAGTCGAACTGCCAGTTATTACAACTAACGATCCTGTCTGTTCAACCAGATATCAGAATGATAAGTTTGACATTAGTTTTTGCGATCCAGAAACAGTAGATTTGTCGAGATTATTACCGATATATCTATTGACATCCTAGTCGTAACCTCAATTAGCATATATGTCAAACTTCAGTTTTACTTAGGAAATGACGCAACTGTATGTTTTAAGTTTGGAACTTGAGAAATTGTGAGGAGTAGTTCTTTCTTTAGTTTAAACTCCGAAATATTGAAAGAGATTAGGCATATATTATACAAAGTCACGCCCACATTATACAAACACTTTCAACCAAAGATACTCGTATGTTTATACGTTTGAGACAAGTTTCAATAATTTTTGAATTCAGAAGAAACTATTAACTGCAACGTCACGTCACTGTGTGATAACCTGCTTTAAGACAACACACACACACACACCCTAAGATACTGGCGAATATTGTAATTGTAATCTACAAACAAAACAATTAATAAAAAATGAAGGGAAACGTGCTAATAAGGACGACAAAATAAATAGCAGGTGACTTGAACGGTAAGCATTCGTTTTTGTTTCGCTTAAACATAGAACAGTCCTGTTGGTAACAAGTTATGTGTGTGTGTGCTTTCTTATAGCAAAGCCACATTGGGTTATCTGCTGTGTCCACCTAGGGGAATCGAACTCCTGATTTTAGCGTTGAAAGTCCGAGGACTTACCGCTGTTCCAGCGGGGGGCTAGTAACAAATTAAAGCAAATGATAGAGATAACCGATAGAAATGGACAGACTTGTGTAAAAGTTCACTCATTTGTAACTTTAGACGCGAAACATGTGTTAAATTTATATATGTTTATTTATTTAAATTTTTCGCTAAAACCTATCTATCTAAGCATAGTTATCCATGATTTTGGAGTAATGAACTACAGGGAAAGCAGCTCGTCAATAAACCTGGAATTCACAGTCAGGGCATGTTAATTACTGAGTCACGTCCGGCTCGTATCTGTATGTGTTCAAATAGCTAAGTAACTGTACATAAAATACTTAAATAAAATAAGTAAATTTAAGCTGCTCTTTTGTTATTCACAGGAAAATGTTTGGATGAAAACTTAAGGAAATTAAAAACATGTCTTAGCCAAAAAGAGTAAGGCAACTTATGGAAAATGTTATACTTCTAAAATTTCCTGGAGTCACAGCTAATTTAACATGTTTAAACACGGTTGGATGACAGCAAAGATAGCTAGCTGCCTTTGTTTTACTGCTTGTCTATAAGCATTCTTGGCAAAATAATCTGTGCTTTTTCTAAAAGAGGTAACATTTCTGTTCAGCTAATTTGAATAATTTCTTCACTTATTTCATATCTAGCTTCCTCCTTCCTGATAACATAGAAAAAAACAGTGACGTGATAAGTGCGCCGTTTCGAGTCAAAGACTGAAACAATTATTTTATACAGGAAAAAAAAATGCACCCGTGCTTAACATTAAATAATCCGATTGTTGCTTATTCAGCATCCTTTTGTTTGTTTTCGAATTTCGGTCTGCGTTAAACAAAAGCTATCTGGACATAGCGGTCCTTAATTTTGAACTGATAGGCAAGGAAGAAAGCAGATAGTCAGCGGCCCCCACCGCCCAAGTAGAATTTGACTGGCAAGTTCGCGGCCCCAAAGTGCAGTATTCTTTTTTTTTTGCGACAGCGGATCACGAACTATGACGTAATTATCGTCATAAGTGAAGGTAGTTTTAGTAACACTAATTCAAATACCAAAGAAAATGTACTTATAACCGTGATGATCTAAGGCCACAACTAGAAGAAAACAACACCACGGACAAGAATTAATAACAGTTTACAATCAGAGTAAGCTATGCACTTAGAACAAAACCAAAAATCAACAGATTCTCAAAACTCAAATGATATGAAGCGCTAATATTTATTTAAGGTTAATTAATTAAAAATCCATGTAAATAATTTTAGTGGTGCAATATGTAAAGCATAGTGAAGACTTTGTTCTAGTTCTATGTAACGTACAATATTTGAAGTATGATGAATACTTTGTTCTAGTTCTATGTAACGTACAATATTTGAAGTATGATGAATACTTTGTTTTAGTTCTATGTAACGCACAGTATTTGAAGTATGATTGCACACAAAATATCCATTTGTTTGTCTTTTATAAGTACATATTGCGTAGATTTTCTTAATACATCAAATTTTTCCATGCTTATGTGTATGCTACCTAGGTAACGGTTAAAACAAGTATATTCGCAGCCCCAATTCTAATGATCCATTGTGATTCGAGGTGCTTGTCCTTGAAGTTAAGCATTTAGCCTTAGAGAAGAAAATAGTCTGTATGCGCGAAATACCAGTAGCAACACGAAGCTGCTTAACATAGCCGTGAGGCAATATAATTACAGAGCGTAGACAATACGGGGGGGGGGACTATTCCTTTTTTGTTGGAGGTTGATCGAGTCACGCTGGGTATTATGCGTTAACTCAGAACCAATGCGTTTAAATGCAGAAGCTTAAACTAAAATTAGGGGAGGGAGACAGCTAAAATTGCAAGATTTATTCTTTTTTAATGTCAGTGTGTTAGATTATGGCTGACGGAGTGAACTTTGAAATCACTTTCGTGGTTTAACCTACTTGTGAGCATAGCGCACTAGAGCTCCTGACAAAGAACTTCATAGCAAAGTACTATTCAACAGTTTCCTGTGTTTTATGCGTATTTTACTAGATACGAATAAAGAAATCCATCAGGGGCGCATCTCTTGAAAAGATCAAGCCCTTAAAATGTAAAAGTTTATCGATCATTCCTCACTAAAATTAATTGCTCACCAGTCTAAGCCTCGAGTCTTTTTTTTTTCTTCTCTCTCTCTCTTGTTTTATCATTATAACCAGCAACGCCCCTGCTTCGGAGAAATCTCATTTCCAGACAGTTAAAACAAAGTCGTGACGCAGAAGTCCAAACGGCTGATTTTAACTTGCTGATAAAATCTTAAGTGCTGACTTAAAAGCATGTTAATTCTGTTTGCTTTGCACATCTGGTGAATAGGGATCAAATCCTAACTTCAATCTGTGAGAGATTTAACAAAGCTCACAGAATTTCTCATCCTTAATAAAAAACTAGTCTTATAATATAAATTGTTTTATGATTTATTGAAATCATTTTAAAATCGTTGTGAATTATTTTTGAGTTTATTCTCAAAAACGAATCAATAAACCAAATCTTTTATAGTTTCGTTTTTTTTGTTTTTTTTTTGACCCTAAGAACTCCATATCTTTACTCGCTGGTGTTCTAAAATCCGTATTTTCGTCACTAGGACAGTCAGCCTTGAAAATATTCAATTTTTGGTCATGAAACGTTTTCCAAAAGTTTGGTTCTTAAAACCCCATATGAGCTCAAACAGAGAAAACACTATATTTGTTCAGTATAAACGAACTAAACCCGGAGATTATTTTTTATTTACGCGCTAAGTTACACAAAGAACTATCTGCGTAATTTTGAAGTGAAGATAAGAGAGGAAACAATCAACACTACTCACCGCCATCTTTTGGGCTACTCTTTTACCAACGAATAGTGAGATTGACCAGTGACATTATAACGCCCCCATGTCTGAAAGGGCGATCATATTAGGTGTGACGGAGATTCGAACCCGCGACCCGCAATAATACTGATAAGAAATAAGTTGCTGCTACAAAAACAGCAATAGAACAAAAATAATTTAGTGAAGTTTTGAAGTTTCCACGAAATCTCATTCTTTACATTTGTAGCGATTTGATTGGCTACGCACGTGTGTTAATTATCGAATATCTGTAGTTTGCACCCTCCAATAGGAAATGAGAGCTAGAGCAAAATATACTATTTATCACTACAGTTTACACGACATTTTAATGTTAAGATTGGTAAAATGACTTGAAGTTTTATAGGTCTGAAATGAGACAAGTCTGAGATGGCTTGCAACAATCAGGTACAAAGGTAGTGGTGTGTGGGCTCTAAACCCCTGAAACACCAGATGGTCAATTAAGCCGGGAGCTATGGGTACCGAGGGTAATGAGTGCTATCTATCTTTCAGCTAAATTGCGCCAATCCATCAGCAATGCATTAGGCTACATTTGATACTTGTTAAATTATACCAAGTTACTTATTTCAAAGTGCAGGGGGCGTTTTTCATTAAAATTCTTACTTTAGCTGCGTTTTTATGACCATTTTGCGGGATAAAAGTGTTTTAGTTTAATTACAGGCAGTTGCTTAGAAATAATACAAAATGATTGTTAATAGTTAAAATTCATTAATAGGTAGGTAGTCAAATAGCAACAACACTAAATTTCTTTTGTTAGGCCTAATTGGTTAGTTTCAGTTATACACCCTTTAAAGCTCACTTTTAACCGGATATGTAAATCTAAGAGGAATGACCATCAACTTGTTTTATAAAGATGAAAATAATTTTGCATCTATTAAACTAACGATCATATTAAGTACGATTTTACAAGATTTTAAACAAAAATCGAATCCCCATCTGCCCAAACATGCTCGCCCTTTCAGCCGTGGAAGCGTTATAATGTTACGGTCAATCTCACAATTTGTTGGTAAAAGAGTAACCCAAGAGTTGGAGGTGGGTTGTGATGAGCAGCTACCTTCCCTCTTGTCTTACACTGTTAACTTAGGGACGGCTAGCGCAGATAGCCCTCGTGTAGCTTTGCGCGAAGTTCAAAACAAATAAAGCTATTCATAGTTTCAGATTTATCCAGAATTCTTCAAAATTTCAAAGATTTAAATGCATCAGTAAATGAAAATTGAGAAACGTGTAAATCTGAGAAAAATTTTTTTGTAGTTTTTCTTCTTGTAACTTTCTGAAGCTCCTATTTTCCAAATACAGTCTCGTGAACAGGTCAAGTGAAATTTAAAATCATGAGATAGCAACTTTAACAGAAACATTCCTAGTGATCATGTAAATACACGGACAGCATTTTTGGCGTCCTTTATCAGTTCGTTTTACGAATCTGGATACAAAGGCTTAACTTACACATGGATGTATCGTTCTGCTAGTTCACGGGCATTCGTTATGTAAATGCCATTCGAGTTTAAAAGCAACAGCAAACTATTTCACATACATTTTTGTAAAGATCTTCTTTGTGAATGTAAAAACATAAACTGTAACCACGCGAATTGAACAACGGAAAATAATTAAAACAATTTAAAAAATAACAAGCTCAGTTCGTACACGTGACTATTCTACATTTTACTACGAATAGATAACATCGTATTGAAATCACAAGCAAAATCACCCAAAACATAGTATTATATATATATATAGATATATATAGATATTTATTTCCATGTGTTGATGAGGAACTTCTGACAAATAAGGTTCGATAGTACATTATGTTTAGTAGAATAACACAAAACACTGAATAAATAATAATAAAGTATAATAAATTATTCTGAAAATAACATTATGCCCAATTACAGTGGAAAAATTCTTTGTGAAATGTAGGGTGTCTAAGTTAATTTCTCTGAACTTTTTCGTTCCAACTTCATGTTTAACTTCTTCAACCTGTTGAAAAACAATGAACTTGTAACGTTTCTTGGGGCTACGAGTCCCATTATTTTGTAAATGTGCCAGTAGCTATTCCTGAGTAACCTTCTCTATTTAACACCTGTTGTTTCAGGCTCGCACTCCAAAACCTGTTGTGATGGACACCCTGTCGAGAACAGCTGTGTGATGGTGTCGTCAACTGCAAACGTTGCAGAGAGAAACTGGTGAAAATCAATTTGTCATTAACTGTTCATATGAACAAACCTATTCAAAAATAATGTCACTGTTTACTGGTCAGTACTGGTAACCACAAGTGTTGGGTCAGATGCCAACCGAGTGGAGCAAAGCTTTTTTTTTTGCTAACCTTTCCTCGTTGTCGATTCAACTTCAAACACCATCCGCCTATTCCTTACATTGTATGCGCAGTTTGTTGAGCAAGCAGTCACGTGTGAGTAGCTCACTTTTAGAATTTTTTTCGAGTGGTTGTTGGATATAAAAAGAAATCTAACAGCCACATCTAAATTAAAGCAAAAACACTTTACACCCATACAGACCATGATATAGCGTAGCAGCTTCTTAAGGACATTTGCAGCATTGGAAATGATGCTTTGGAGAAACCTGATTTAAAAAACAAATTTTGCGTACTGCTTTTACACTTTTTTGCGCAAGGCTAAGCAAGAGCTACCCGTGAATAGGAGTCCCTAATTTTAAACTGTTAGACAATATAGAAGGCAGCTAATTAATATCACCCACCGCTAACTTTTGGAATAGTTTGTCTGACCGAATAGTGGGATTTGACCGTAATTTGTTATAGCGCACCCACGGTCCCAAAGTGCGTAGCGTATATTCGCGACAACGGAACGTGAACCATAATAAATTCGAAATAATTGTTATTTCTTCAGAATAAAAATGAGTTGTTTGTTGAATTTCGCGTAAAGCTACCCGAAGGCTATCTGTGCTAACCTTCCCTAACTTAGAAGTGATAGACTAGATGGAAGGCAGCTAATAAACACCACTCACCGCCAACTTTTGGGCTACTCTTTACCAACGAACAATGCGATTGATCGAAACATTATAACGCCCCCATGGCTGAAAGGGCGAGCATGTTAGGTGACGGGGTTCGGGTCAGAGGCTATTTGTTCTCTAAAAATGTACGTCGTATTTTATGTTTAATAATGAACCCTACAATATGATGTATATTTCAGCGTCATTGGATAAGAGTTTAATAAAAGTTTCTTGAACATCTAATAAAACAGACTATGTATGACCTTACTACCATTTTCACTATGGGCAAAAACTTTTGCATTCCAAAAAGTAAATAGACAATAAATAATTAAATATATGAAATAATACTCATATTCTCCAGTGTACGTTACAACGTTTCTTCGTTTGTAATTAAGTACAAAGCTACACGATGGGATATCTGTGCACTTCTCGCCACGGGTATCGAAACCCGGATTCTAGCGTTGTAAGTTTGCAGACATACCGCTGTGCCACTGGGGAGCAAGAGTGATGAAGACAAGACGTCTTCTATGATTTCAATGTTTTCTTTACAGAAACATAAAACTTTCCTCTATCGGAGATTCATGATGATAAGCAAATACTAAACACTTTCTTCTTCAATAAATGGTTGATTTGTAGTTTAGCCTCCCGTGATCATCTGTACCTGGATGTATACGTAGAGTTCTGGTAGAGTAATTAGACTGTATCGTGATGTATACGTAGAGTTCTGGTAGAATAATTATAGACTGTATCGTGATGTATATGTAGAGTTCAGGTAGAGTAATTAGACTGTATCGTGATGTATATGTAGAGTTCTGGTAGAATAATTAGACTGTATCGTGATGTATACGTAGAGTTCTGGTAGAGTAATTAGACTGTATCGTGATGTATACGTACAGTTCTGGTAGAGTAATTAGACTGTATCGTGATGTATATGTAGAGTTCTGGTAGAATAATTAGACTGTATCGTGATGTATATGTAGAGTTCTGGTAGAATAATTATAGACTGTATCGTGATGTATACGTAGAGTTCAGATAGAGTAATTAGACTGTATCGTGATGTATATGTAGAGTTCTGGTAGAATAATTAGACTGTATCGTGATGTATATGTAGAGTTCAGGTAGAATAATTAGACTGTATCGTGATGTATATGTAGAGTTCTGGCAGAGTAATTAGACTGTATCGTGATGTATACGTAGAGTTCTGGTAGAGTAATTAGACTGTATCGTGACGTATATGTAGAGTTCAGGTATAAATTATCTGAAGAATATTTCAAGGAAACAAAACTATTTAGATAAATATGCACTCCCACAACCATAATATTCATCTGGCAAAAGTCCGATTAAGCACAAAGTATAAGAGAAAAGACCAGACAGTGATGACAGGCTGTTTTCTCACAATGTCAGTCATCCATCATCCAGAAGGTTTTTTTTTTTTCATCAGAACTTGGTCCATGTAGAAGACGATAAACCAACTGAATTTTAATTGAAAATTCAAGCAATACTCGTCTCATAGATAAGGTTCTGCCAGTGTAGGCGAGTGTTCTGTCAGTAAGTACTTATATCAAGCACAATAGTGGGGAGGAGGGTAGCATTTCAAGAACAGAATAATAAGGATTTTTTTTATCTTCTCACTACATGTGTAGTTTCACGAAAACTACTTACTACTAAAGCGATTCGAAGCATAGATCAGGCATAAAAATATTATCCCTCGGTAGGAAAGCTAGAAGTTTGTTTAGGGGGTTACAACACTAAAATCCAGGGTTCGATTCCTCGCGGTGGGCAGTGTGTAGATAGTTCACCGTGAAAACAACAATAATGTACATATTCGATAAAACATATCTAGTTGTCGTGTTCTATAGATTTGGTTGGAAAGGTTTATATATATAGGTGTGTGAACAATAAGGGTTTCCGTTACTTATATATATATATAGGTGTGTGAACAATAAGGGTTTCCGTTACTTGTATATATATGTGTGTGAACAATAAGGGTTTCCGTTACTTATATATACGTGTGTGAACAATAAGGGTTTCCGTTACTTGTATATATATGTGTGTGAACAATAAGGGTTTCCGTTACTTGTATATACGTGTGTGAACAATAAGGGTTTCCGTTACTTGTATAAACGTGTGTGAACAATAAGGGTTTCCGTTTCTTGTATATATGTGTATGAGCAATAAGGGTTTCCGTTACTTATATATACGTGTAAAAACATTTTTGTACAACTGAAGTAATGCTATTATAAAGTTTGCCTGTGTCTAATAACATTTAACAGTTTGCCCCTGAGGAAAAAAAAAGGTCCACGTTTTCGAAAACGCTCGGATTATATGGTTTTTAACGTTTTAACATTTAACGAAATAGTATATAATTATATTGGAGGTCATACTTCAGCTACTATCCTCTCAAAAACAGACGTTAATTATTCAATAAGGTCGGGGGTGCGTGTATTTCTTGCATTGTAGGAAAAATGATTGATTTCGATTTATGAATAAATGTTACATACATAAGTATTTAGTTCTTATTTAATTCTTTGTCACTAATGTGCTAAACATTTTCTAATTGGTCATCAATGTAGTAAGAGGGGTTCTTTTTTATCAGCTTCGAAACATACGCACAACATGCTGTGTCTGTAAGTGAATCTTGAAATCAGCTCATTAAAATTGGTTACTATGTACCCCCAAAACACTCTCCACCATACTTCTCAACGTTCAGAACATTTACTATCTACACAGCTGTGAAAAAAAAAAAAAAGGTTAGAAAATTTTATCAGATGGCGTCTTTCTTTACGGAGAGACAGTTTAACAAAGCAACCTGGGGTAAGTCAATAAGACGATAAGATAAATGGTGATTGGTAGAGAAAGACATATACTTCTCACGTGGTGTGGAGCTCAACAGGAACCACATCAACTGTACCATCCGAGGCCTAACCAGCATACAGGCACCCCACTGCTTTCACACATAGCTTGTGGTTTCCGAAGCCCTATTCCAATACGGGCCTTATCTTTGAAGGCGATCAAAAATCCCTACCAGGCTGCTAAAGAATTAACCCACGAAAAACCATACGCTGAGGACTTAAGCGCGTGACTCGTTTTTCTGTGGCAGCTTCTTAGTTCTGTATTCAAGCCATCAAGATTTACTACACTCATACCTAGAGGGATTTACTTCGTAAACGAAAATAGTTAATGATTTTGAAAGATAGACTGGATTAAGAACCCTTCATTCTCCTTAGATCCTGCTATATGTATGGGGTAGAGGTGAGTTATTTCGAAACTGTGGTGTACAAGAAGATACTTATTGAAGTAAATCATGCGCTCCACTTCTTAAGAGGTTTAACATATATCGAACTCCAAAACCGTAAGCTTCATGAATTACACACGAAATATACTCATTCTTTAAGGATTAGATTAAATACGATAAATAATACTTTAATCTGACACCAACAGCTAGGTTCCTATAATCCGGTGTTACTTTACCAATTAGGGACATTCAAATGTAAATTATTAGATAACAAGGAGAACAAATAAGACTAATGCGTTTTCTTTGGTCAGTCAGCTTCCACTTTTTTTCATATCAAACTGGAGTTCAAAGCAACTTAAACTTAACTTATGATCATCTGGAACATGATACCCAATTGATAAAGAGAGCGTATGGAATGTTAGTTTTCCCAAAATAATAATAACTCACAGTGAAAAAGAAATAAATAAATTTATCCATTTTCAAAATGTATGATACACTTTAGACTTAAATCTGTTTCTTCTCTCACGATTTTTTTCAAATATTATCTTTAAGATTTCTTACATCTGCCGGTTACCAGGATGAAAACCTAGCTACCTTGGTTTACTGTTTACGAAAATCTCTATGCACTGAAACGTAAACCGACTCACCTTTAGAAACTAAAAGATGAGGTGTGGTCATTTCAAAGGGGCCCGGTTCGGCTCCTCTATATTATAGTAGAGTTTTGGTTGCATAAACTTTGGCAGAAGAAGCACCCTGTCCTCCAAGACACATTGAAAAATAAGCAGGTGCAGTATGTTTCCGAAAGGTACATAATGCATGAAAGCAGCCAGCCTTTAAGGCCTACTTCAATAGTTCACAAAATACCCTCGACATTGTGGAGCTTTAAAAAAACTGTTTTTTTAAGAAATATAATACCCTCTTACTCAAAGCTATCCAAACCCCGTTGTAAAGCGTAGAATGTTGTTTTAACAGTCGAACAAAGAATTGTTATGCTGTAAACAAAGAACGTCTGTCCCGAAAAATAATCATTTTCATGTTTACATAGTTTATCTTGTCTTTTCGTTCGTTGCTGTAAATATGCAATGCTTAGAATCTCTCTTGTGTCATTCGATTGTCTGAGTTAATCCACTAACAATGTTACATATCATCAATTTAGCATCCCCCCTCCCCACCTGTAGTTATCGAGGGTTATCTGCGTTGGTTGTCATAGTTGTGAAATGGTGAATTAGACTCACTAGAGGGAAGTAGTAACGTCAATCAAATAAAAAAATAATTTAAGTTAACCGTATTTGAAAATTAACATATATATATATATATGATATTCTAAAATATGATTTTTACATATAAGTAACCAAAATACTCTTATAACAGATAATAAAAACTCGAGAACCGTGGGTGACTATTAATATTTGGGTCATCTATTTGATTTTACCTTGTGTGATCGGCTGCAAAAAATTTAATACATTTCAATCCTCAAAAATATAGAAAACATTGAAGGAGTTCTCAAATGTAACTCAACTTTGTAAATCATCAAAAAAGTAAAACACCGAGAATAAGTCTGCTATAGCGTTAAGTACTTGTTACCATTATACATATAAACTATAAACTATTTTAATCGGTCCAATTTTACGCCAAGGAAGCTTGAAAACATTGCCACAGGCTATCAGAGAGAAGAGAGACACACACACACAAGTGTATTTCACTTTTGAAGTTTACTGGCCCAGAGCTTGAAAAAGAAGTAGAAGCAGTTTATTCAGCGTGTTGCTACCATTCAAGCGAGGATGTGGCCCGTGTACCGCTTTCAGCCAGACCTCACGTTGGACTTGAGTAGATAGAACAAACAGCTCCTTGCCTGTACCTCACCGAGAATAATCGAGCTACTAACACGGGTAGCTTCACTGGTGCGTGACATTGTTTTCTTTTTTCTTCAAGTCATTTTCCATCTGAATTTTCAAGCACTGAACATTGTAATTCGTCCAGAGAGGCCATCAAGAAAAGTTAATGACACTGTTTTTAGCGCACTTATATGACTACGCCATCGGCTATGCGCAATACCAACGCCCCCAAAAACGATCACAAAGATTTTAAGCAGACAAAGTACATCAAAAATATGTGGGCTTACCGGTGCTTAGTGTCTGCTGGTAGATGTCGCCCTTAGTAACCCTAAATGTTCATCCCTCACGATCTTTAAAGTAACAATAGCCCCTTACTCCCCCCTTCTAACGTATTATCCATTTAACGGGAATTTATACTCCAAGTTTAACGCCCACGCCAGTACCACAATGCTGAGAGTGGAGGGGGGGTTCGGTCACGAGAAAAGTTAACGTTTACTGACGTCAATTCACGAATTCTCAGAAATCAGAAAAAAAAATGCAAGTTTTATTATAACTTGAGATAATATGTATTTACATTGGAAATAAAGAAGGGGTCTTTTGTTTAAAATTCACTATTTTTGTTATTATTAGTGTTGAAGCTTGGAATGTGTAAACTAGTAATGATAACGAGGAGACTATAGTTAAAGATGTACCATTTTTGGGATTATTGTACAGGTTTTGAGTTGGATGGTAGCTTTAGCTTCATAGTTTCGGTACCCGCGGTGGGCACAAAACAGATAGCCCATTATGCAGCTTTGCTTTTAATATCAAACAATTGGATAATATATTAAGGTGGCGATAAATAATTCCCTATGCGTAAGTTTGCTGGAAAGGTGGTGTAAGAATAGATCCTAAGATGTAAATGTAGGCTACCCGATGTTTGGAAATACAGTCGAAGCAATGACGTTCATACTGATTGCCGTCAGGTGGAAGCTGCGGACTACAATTATCTGGGTTCTTCTGAGCAGACTTTACCACGACCGAGAAAATTGCGTGCCACTTCAATGAACAAAGACCGGATCCTTGGCTAACCCAGCGACATCTTACACTGCACTACTGCCACCAGGAGGGACGCTTCACACCTCACTGACCTTCTCTAACCCTCATCCTGCAGCGTGGCTTCAGTGGCGGATATCGTATTATTTTGTTGTCACCTTGATATATACATCATACTTACATTAATAGCACACAATGATTGAAGGTAAAACGTGTGCTTTAGCATCAACGTTGTATTTTTGTTGTTGTTGTTGTACAACATGGGATGTTATAAAGTTCACAATAAATTTAAAATGCCATCTGCTATAAAAATAACATAATCTGAAGTACTCTACTTGAAATTATTGTGTATACAACTCACAATATCTTAGCACTAACATAAAATAGTATTAAATAGAGCACTTTAAGTACTGGTTAATACTACTTGAAAATAGCTAACAGCTAATGTAAAACAGTATGTATAAGCAATACACAGTAGTTATATGAAGAAGCGCGTGAAACAACGTCAGATTGTTGCTTTGATAACAATTTACTCAAGATCGCCATTGTTTAGCAGTTCGTGTTAAGTCATCAATGATGTTAAGTTACGTGTTAAGTTACTGATGTTAAGTTAAACATCTTCTGCAACCGTTCAACGCTCTGAGATCACGTTGAAATTGCACGTATTGGTGATAGTTCCATATTTCAACCATGGTCTTGGTATAAAAATGACATTAAATCCCAAAATTAGAGCTGGCCCTGTTAGAACCTTGCGATCTTTGAACTTGCCATTTAACCGTGTGTTCCATATAAAGTGCTGAGTATATTGAAAATAACGTTAGATTTCAATCTTTGAACTTGCCATTTAACCGTATGCTCCATATAAAGTGCTGTGTATATTGAAAATAACGTTAGATTTCAATCTTTGAACTTGCTATTTAACCGTGTGTTCCATATAAAGTGCTGTGTATATTGAAAATAAAGTTTGGTGATAGTTCCATATTTCAACCATGGTCTTGGTATAAAAATGACATTAAATCCCAAAATTAGAGCTGGCCCTGTTAGAACCTTGCGATCTTTGAACTTGCCATTTAACCGTGTGTTCCATATAAAGTGCTGTGTATATTGAAAATAACGTTAGATTCCAGAACAAGGGCTAGCAACAATATATATTTTTTTCATTTTGTTAGGTAAAGATATAGCTTACACTGGGTAGTAAAAACTCTACTGTTATTTAGCTGGGCTAGTAAGGTTAACACATCTACAATCTACAAAAGTAAATAAATTAGTTAAATCTGAATGGGAAGTTTAACACAGCCACAATCTACAAAGTTATAATGAAATTCAGAATACATCCAAAACTTAACTCCAAACGGTTAAACCGTAAACACACTGATAACACGAGAGTAACCTAAAAATGCAATCAATACTAAAATACGTGACTAGCATGGATTTATACAGTGGCTGACTAACGTTAACTAATAATACAAACACACTTTCACATGCTGGCTGCCACGTACTAAATTAAGTATGAATAAAATTAAACATTCAAAAGAAGACAAGAAGCAGTCACAGAGTCCCGAACTCATGTGTGGCAAGAGGAATTTGGCTTTGAAACATAACTGTGTGTCACGCGGTCTATAACCAATAGTCGTTTGTGACCCAAAGGTGGGACACATGGCAGCCAACGTGTTAAGCAGTCAACCGAGTTTCGAGTACCTAAAGGTAGAGTGCGCAAGAAACTGGATTTGGAATTTTCAACTTGAACGAAACCTTATGCTCGTGTGAGATAAACGGCCAGATCAAAGACCTAGAGTTCAGATATAACCAGGCCTTATTTTAGGACTACTGACCAGAGAGAAGGCAGTCAGTCAGCAGCGTTCATCGCCACAGGGACTTTTGTCACGCTCTTAGAACCACATAGAAGGGGTTTAGGGTAATTTAAAAATGAATCAACTGGTAATTCAGCAGTATTACCTTCCACACTCGGACCCTACGTTCCATAGCCCGATAGGCTAATTATCAGGCCACGCCCAGTATGAATGGCGCAAGAGATTTATATGCTGAATTAATTATTTAATATTAAATTTTAATTTAAAAATCACCCGCTGATAGATTTGTCTAACTTGCCATTCATGCACTGAAAATAAATGGTTCCTTTATAATTACAGTAAGGAGAGAGATAAAAAAAACATGACTGTACGTTAACTACAGTTTGTGTTTTTGGAGTTGATGAAATAATACCCTTATGTTGTGCAATAATGTTTTTAAAATTGTTTGTTTGTTTGTAATCAAGCACAAAGCTACACAATGGGCTATCTGTGCTCTGCCTACCACGGGTATCGAAACCCGGATTCTAGCGTTGTAAGTCCGCAAGACATACCGCTGTGCCACGGGGGGGGGGGATTTAAAATTAGGACACGTTTAAATTTAAAACATATTTTTTTCCACGATCTACCTGATAATACCGTCCATCAATGGTGTACATAAGACATCTATGCCAGTTAGTTAATTTTCGGTTTATTAAACAATTTCATTTGTATAGACAAGTGTTAGTTTTATGTAAGCAATTTTTTCTTTGAAAGTTTTATAAAATTAGTATGCAACCCGTACGTGTTGTAGACGTTATTTGAATTCGTTATAAATACCCAATTACAATATTTGAAACCATTTACAGAACACCAAGTAACAAAAACTGCGCAAACACAAAAGGCAAATCGACACCGAATAAATAAATCACGAATAAGGATGAACAATGGTGTTTAGAAACCTAAATGAAGTTTAGTTAAATCATTTTAAACCTAACAATAAAGTGCTCATAATTGTCAGACAAGTTCCTTAATTCTCGATCCGTGCATGAGTAAACGTAATCATTTCTTTTTTTGTTTTTGAGCCATAAAATCATCTAAGGGTTTTTAGCAGTTGGATGACTTCTTGATCAATCTATTTGGATGAAATTAAATTGACAGAAGAGTGCTAAACGTTCTTATTATTACACAATAAAAAAATATAAAAAAACTAGCATATTTTTTTTTCTTTCAGTAACTTTTCTGATTTGGATTATGTAATATCTAGTTATTCCGGATTAAATACAAGCTATAATATAACTTTTGTTGGGTATTTTCCCACAAAATAATCCCACATTTTATTTCATCCCGGTAACAACAACATCAACAAAAAAAAAGGCATTAAATATATGTACCATAAAACTGAGCTTTTGAATGAAAATCGAAGGACTTAACCATATCTGTTTAAAATACAGATGCATTAATTTTATTACATTTGGGTTCTATAAAAAATATAAAAAAAAATGTAGCTCTCAATCGGACTGTTTCCTTTTATAGCTGTTTTGTCAGTGGTGCGCTTGACGAATACCGATTAAAAAGAACACTGGTGAGCAACGAAGAAACATCCTGGTGGAATTAACAACGTTGTCCTGAAGCGTGGAGTCAGTTACTATAATACATGTAGACGGAAGAAATACAACAGGATGGACGCTGAAAGTTAATGAGCGTTGGCTTGCGTTAAGACACAAACACCGGATCTACGGAGTTTTCCTGAGCAATCTAAAGAAAGTTCCCCCTCAACGATTTGTGTTTAAACCCGCCATAGGAATCACACGAAATCATGTCAGGAAGGGAGAAAATTGGTAGCATTTACACAATAATGAATCCAACCACGAAAGATAAGACCACAATTAGTCTTCAAACAGGTTTATAGTCATTATATTATTATTATTATTCAAGGTAGAGGTAATCTTATGATCTTGCATGTAAGTGCACTCGACAATGATTTAAGAAAATTGAGGTAAATACACAAAACGCAAGCAAAAATACCAGTCAGCACACTTATAATAGTGACCGCCTTGGTGAGTAATAGAAGCACTAGAAGTGTAGAATACGGTATTTTTTTTATGAAAGACTGAGGGTACTTGAATGGAACAGTGTGTTTTGTAAAGCCTAATGTGTTACTGTTCGTCTTAGATTCAAAGAAATTCGTTCAAATTAGACACGTGATTGAGTTCGCGAGCTTTCATCCCGATGCATAAAGCCTATCGATGTTTTGGTCTCAAGACAGTTCTTACCAGGCTATTGATATTGCCTGGCTTCACTTGAAGAACGTTGCTGCAACAGATATGTTTTGTTACAGGGCGAACAAACCAGTGTACTTTTGTTCATTGATTCTACGAGTAACAGATGGCGATAAGAAGGAAAAGACAGCGAAGCAGGAGGAGGAGACTCCGTCATTTCACGCTTCTGAGAGGGGGAACTTGAGTACGAGTAACCAGAACACCCTTGTTTCCCGGTGTCAATAGACCCCCTGGCAATAAGGAAACAGCCGTGACAGAGTGTTATTCTTCAGTAAGTATCCTAGCGGGTCCAAGAGCACGTTCATAGCAGTACAAACCTTAGGACAAACACTCTTTACTTTTCTTAACTGAATAGTCTACACAAATCGACCAACAACTATTGGTCTCTACTTTACCCAAAACATTTATGAAGGGAGAGGAAACGACGCAAATCTATTCACCCCACGTCTCTAGGAACTGGAACAAGACCCCCCCTCCCCTACAGAACGTTTGCTCTGCTTCGATGATTTCTGTATTTCTTTCTCTTCACAGCTCCACCTTACGGAACACAATAAATGAACGTAGCAATGACGTGGGGGTAACTCTCGAGAGCCGACCTTGAAGATGTCTTTGTTCTCGTCGGGCATCAACTATCAACTATTTATCTGATTTTCCAGACCAATGGGTATATCCAAAGGTGTTTGAGAGCTTATTGTAACATCTAACACATACAACGGACTCCTACGGCTTTACTCTGGTCATTTTCAGCTAAATTAAGTTGCAGCAGATCATCTGATATCCAAGCATGTAGAGTAATCTAGATCACAGCGAAGTATTGCAGTTTTCTATTTAATTCGGAAGTTATTCACGATATACCATAAAGTAAACAGTTTGTTTGTTTGTAACTGAGCACAAAGCTACACAATGGGCTATCTGTGCTCTGCCCACCACGGGTATCGAATCCCCCGGCATCTCTAGCGTTGTTAAGTTCGCAGACATGCCGCTGTGCCACTGGGGAGCAAAGTAAACAGAAATATTATAAACTAACGACATCCATTTAACGAATTTATGATATCTTAATCACCTTTGTATCACGAGAACTTAGCAGAACACGCGAAGATAAACTGGATAGCTCTATATCTTTTTGATAAATAAACAAAGCTTGAAGTTTTTATTTTTTAAGATATACTTTATAGTAAAGGTGTGACTAGCTTTACCCATTCTCACAAAACTTTTGTAACCCCTCAACCTGTATTATAGTTGTACAGGGACAAAACTGTTGTAACCCCTCAACCTGTTTTATAGTTGTACAGGGACAAAACTTTTGTAACCCCTCAACCTGTATTATAGTTGTACAGGGTCAAAACTTTTGTAACCCCTCAACCTGCATCGTAGTTGTACAGGGTCAAAACTTTTGTAACCCCTCAACCTGCATTGTAGTTGTACATGGTCAAAACTTTTGTAACCTCCTCAACCTGTATTATAGTTGTACAGGGACAAAACTGTTGTAACCCCTCAACCTGTTTTATAGATGTACAGGGCCAAAACTTTTGTAACCCCTCAACCTGTATTATAGTTGTACAGGGACAAAACTGTTGTAACCCCTCAACCTGCATTATAGTTGTACAGGGTAAGAGCCGCTGAAACTACATAGTTAAACAAAAGCTTTTATCTATACAAGTCCTTACGAAGCCGCAATGGGAAAAAGAAAGGATGAAATAGAATAAAACATTTTTTTTTCTAAATTAGCGCCCTTCTAATTTTTATTGTCGAATTATTCAAAACATACTTAAGGCACTGGCTATGTATCGTATTTGATAGGGAAATAACAATAAGAGCTAAACATCGTGTTCGGTAGTGAAATAACAATAATAGTTGAACATCGTGTTTGATACTGAAATAACAATAAGAGCTAAACATCGTGTTTAATAGTGAAATAACAATAATATGTATGAGTCACACATTATTAAGGACCATATAAACTACAAAATCATTAGCAGTTTGGTGCATAAATAGTTTAGAACGATGATTCTAAGGTTAATGGTGTATCCTTAAATCATGATTTCAAAAATGTACCCAAATTATCATTTTTATCATCCTTTATTTGTTGATATTTTAGATGAAACTTCAACTTAATAATGTAACATAATGTTAAAGGGATATATAAAAAAAAGGTTAAATTCGATGCTCAACTCTTATAGTTATTTTGCTACCAAACACATATCAAAAATATCGCCAATAATGCAAACGATCATGTAGTTGGAATAAATCATTCATTTTTCTATATAAAATACACAGAAAATGAATGATTTCACTCAGCTGCTTGTGAGTCTATGAGTTCATTGGTTAAAGGACCCCTAACAATACTCACAAATAATTACTGTTGGAATCTACATGTATTGTCAGAGAATATGTAAGATTTCACCCAACTGCTTGTGGGTCTATGAGTTCATTGGTTAAAGGACCCCTAACAATACTCACAAATAATTACTATTGGAATCTACATGTATTGTCAGAGAATAAGTAAGATTTCACCCATTGTTTCTGTCGGTTTTTTATACTGAGTGTTGTAACAGAAAAAAAAAAACGTATTCAATATGATACGATATGCAGACCATACCGGTATCTGAAGGTATTAAAACAAGACAATAACTTGAATGTGAAAGGGTAACATCTTCCGGCATTACATATGATATGGCGAAGAAAATGCAATCAGCTTGATTATTAAGTACATCATGGGGAACAGTCATAAGGACCGAGAGTTTTCGACAACACATCTAAAAATCAGCAGGGTGTAAATCGCAAAGGTAATTAGAAATCCAGTACGTGGGTTGCTGACTTCCCTCTTAAGGTTAACACCCAAAGGGAAGAATACAAGTGGTATCGCCAGCAATCTTCCTTGTGGAGAGACATGGCGTCAAATAGTGCGTTTCAGGTAACATCTAACGTTGGGCGTTGAGTTCGCAATCTATATTCGTAAGTTCGCCTATTATTTTCAAAGACAGTCCCACCCAAGCACGTGCCATTTATTGCCCGCTCCGCTCCCAGCGTACAGTTCCATTGTTGGTTCTTTATTTTTTGTTCGAAATATCGCATTTGTCGATGAGAAGCAATATTAAGGCTGGACAACTGATGAAAAGTATTCCTTTGTTAAGAAAGAAAACTACTGAACAGTTATGTATTTTAAACATATAAAACCGTGATAATCTATTCCGTATCTCCAAGTAATCATTTCCAGTCTATAAAGAGGAATATCGGTGTAAATCGTTAAAATAAAGTCATTGATATAGACATTTACTAACTTCAATCAGACTTGGCAGTTATAGACATTTACTAACTTCAATCAGACTTGGTAGTTATAGATATTTACTAACTTCAATCAGACTTGGTAGTTATAGACATTTACTAACTTCAATCAGACTTAGTAGTTTTTATTTCTCAAGATAAAATTTTACGATCATCAGATTTTGTGGACAATATCGAAATTCATTTACAAAAAAAGTTAAAACAAATATCGTGCAATGAAAACGCTCACTTTTTCGTAAAGCAAACATATATGTGGATGCATATACCCATATATTAAAACCTATTTGTTTTTGCGTACTAATCCAATGTTTGGTTTACTAGAAGACACAAAAGTAGTGAAAATTGGTTTGCATGGACGATTCCGAAACGATTATTTACAGGTTAGCGGCTACAGCATTTACATGCAACAAGTAATACTTGGGCTCTGTCCAATTAGAAACACTGACACACCAGTTTTTAGAAACGACGATCCCACCCAATTAAAAACACTGACACATCAAAATTTTCGGAGTTCAGAATTGAGTATGAGCTAAATATTGCTATTTTCTAAAGCACCTATTCAATTCTGTCTTTTTATTAAGTAAGCGCATTATTATATTTTTTTTTGTAACATGGTGTGTAAAACGATTTCATACCTTTTGCATCGTCATGCTATTCATATTCCTGAGGTAGCTGGTCCTTTCTCCGCTGAACTGGTTAAAAACTATAGTTTCAACACTTTCTTGAGTTCACTAACCTCGCCCTCCCCCAGTGGCACAGCGGCATGTCTGTGAACTTACAATGCTAGAAACCGGGTTTCGATACCCGTGGTGGGCAGAGCACAGATAGCTCATTGTGTAATTAACAAAGCTACACAATGGGTTACCTGTGCTCCGCCCACCACAGGTATCGAAACCCGGTTTCTTGCTTTGTAAGTCCGCAGACATTCCATTCCATCTGTGCCACTGGGGGCGGATGGCGTCTAGCGAGGTAGGTGGATCTTCATACACAGACAATAAAACTTTGTAACTATATGATGTTCTGAATGACCTCTTTTTTATTTATAACAATGAAACGAAACAGTCATGAACAATGAAACAATGCAATTTAAAATGGACACAATACGAACTTTCATAAGAATGAACAAATTTAAGAAACCGCCCAGTATCTTGGGCCGATTTCATATTAATTACCAATGTCGATCCTAAATAATTTATTCAGAATATAAGACAAACCGAACTTCGGGGCCATGTCCATGTATTTTATCTAATTTCGGTTGTGTTTATTATGTGGACTTGTTTTCTTTCTTCTATTGTTGTGTCTTGTGTTTTACGTGTTGTAGAGCTCGTGAACTGTTGTATTACATATTGTCTCTTTGATAAAGCTAGGTTGTTTAGTTTGAACTTCGCGCAAAGTGCTATCTGTGTTAATCGTTCTTAATTTGAACCAATAGATATCAATGGAGGCCACTCGTCAATCGCCTCCACCACCAACTCTTGATGTAATCGAATAGTGGAACTGGACTTCCACTCTTGTAATTGAACAAAGTGCATGGTCAATTTTTGGTGTCACGAACCATGAACATTAAGTTGTTAATTTAAAATTTCTGTTATTATCCACAACGATACGAACACCCACTTTTGGGGTGAACTAATGGATTACATTGCTTTATGAAAATATTAGGCTGATGCTACAAATGCACTGTGGTATTATTCCTCATGAAAGAATAAATACGTAGAATATTATGTATTATTATTTTTTAAAATTTCACAGCTTAGCCATCATCTATCTCACTTTGTAAAATATCCACTTTTAATAACCTTCAGGTTCACTGTGGTGTTAATACCCCGCCACCCATTCAAGTCCTCTACTAATTAGGTAAACCTAACACACACACAAAAAAAAAATGTGCTCAGAGATATCACTAACTTACTTTAAAACACACTCTTCGAAAATTTATTACATCTTCAAAAGGAATAAAATTTTGTAGTTGGGCCACATTCGCAAAACGATAAAAAAATTCGCAGTGTCGCATTAGACGAACCTTGTAGAAAAAAGGTCCAAATGGTCGAAAATTCATAATCACTTTAGTCTTCTACGATGTTGAACTTGCGAATGAGACGCAAAAGAAAGAAGAAGAAAAGAAGTAATTAATATATTATCAATAACCTTGACCAATAAATGCAGAATGAAGATAAGAAACAGTTTGAAGTCAGTCAGTCAACATGGAAAAGGGTCAAGATGGAGATTTAAATAAAAGTCTTGCACTTGAGAACATATCTGAGACTCATGAAAGTGATATCTTCTTAAACTACAGTTCGCAGGTCAGAAACTTTGATAACAATAAAGTAAATAAAGCTAGGTTAATTTTTATTCGGCCCCCTAAGATTTGTACTTACGCTGAACATAAGACAATAAATTCAGTTTTTGTACTTAGTTTATCCAGATAACTTACGTAGTAACTTGTTCTGGGATCATGTTAGCTTTGGCTTAGTGCTGTAGCAGATTCAGATTTTTAAAACGTGTTGTATGGAGAGTTTTACACAAAAAACACATCACAAGAAAGGTATCATTATTTGAAGGAATCATTAAACTTTGTTTTGATTTTTAATTTAGTTATTTTCACTTATCTTTTAATAAACAACAGTTACCAAATGTAATACTTAATTAAGTAACTTTCACTTATCCTTTGATAGACGACAATTACCAAATGTGATACTTAATTAACTTTCACTTATCCTTTGATAGACGACAATTACCAAATGTGATACTTAATTAACTTTCACTTATCCTTTGATAGACGACAATTACCAAATGTAATACTTAAGTAACTGTCACTTATCCTTTGATAGACGACAATTACCAAATGTAATACTTAAGTAACTGTCACTTATCCTTTGATAGACGACAATTACCAAATGTGATACTTAAGTAACTTTCACTTATCCTTTGATAGACGACAATTACCAAATGTGATACTTAAGTAACTTTCACTTATCCTTTGATAGACGACAATTACCAAATGTGATACTTAAGTAACTTTCACTTATCCTTTGATAGACGACAATTACCAAATGTGATACTTAAGTGCTTAAGACGTTCCGTGTAACCTGAAAAACACCGTGAATAACGAAGGACCTATAACTTTCCGGGTGAAAGTGAAAAAGGGTGTATAACAGCAATATGTCTACTACATCATACCTGTTATACCCAATGCTGGAGAGACCTTTCGCGAAATACTAGGGCTCTTCCGGTCTGCTTGGATACAACAGTCATTGTAGTGTTTTGAGACACTACTTATATTAGGAAAAACAACTATTTCGATATAAACTGGACTAAGTTGGTGTATTGCAACATTTATTGTCACTGAACATCAATCAATCAATTAGGAGATTTGTCTACAGTAAAACAAAACAACAACAAAAAACCCCAAAAATACCAGCAGCAATAACAATAAAAAAAGAAACGTTTTGATAGGGTAATGATAAATAACTTGATAAAAGCTCTAGTAAATTTATCAAAGTTTTCGGTCCTTCTGTGGCTCAGCGGTTTGAGGATTTATAGCGCTAGAATTTGAGATTTGATCCCCGCAGCGGACGCTACGCAGGCAGTTCATTATGTAGCTTTACACTGAAAGAAGCAACAAACCAAACATTCCTAAACACTAAAAATAAATATAAAACACAATACATCATTCAATTTACCCCTTTTGGGGAATTCCACTCCTTATCAGTATCACTGGAAAAAGGAAATACAAAAAAAGAAAAGACTGCTTCTTGTAGTTAAAGTGTATTTATCCTAAAACACCAAACATACGACAGACGCGGATATATTAAAATTACAAAGACGAAGGAAGAATCCATCAAACACATTGTATACTTAGACATATAGCAATATGGAATTTTTAAGACTATTTCAATAGGGGAGAATTCACGTTACTAAGGCCTTTTCCAAACTCTCGTTTATATAAACATGAGAAACGCCTCCCCATTTCTGCTCAGATTGTATTTTCTTTTTCTTTCAGCTACATCTCTGAGATTACTTCACGTTTATACGTATTATTTTTCCTGATATTATCGAATCTCGGATGACTTGAATAAAGATTATTCCACTGATAGTTTAGAAAATCAACGAATACCCTGCTAGTGTGTTAGTGCAAACCCGCATGTCTCGGACCCGATGTCGGAAATACTCGAAAAGATGCCAATTATGAACAACAGATGTCGGCTTAAACGAGTGTAATGATTTAGTATGAAACTTTGAACAGCTAAAATACACACATATTTGCACAGCTGTCAAATAACTTTGCTCCAAATGTTTCTCCTGTAATTCTGAATATAAACGAATCACAAAAGCGTTTCAGATGGAAAGGAAAAAAAATCTGTCTTGAAAATGTAATTCAATGGGGGAAAAGAAACCCACCAAAAAAAGAGGGAGAGAAAAAATATAACGTAGCGAACTATGAAATATGGAATAAATTACTTTAATGCACATTTCCAATGAAATCCTGAGTCATTTCAATGGCAGAATGTATGGTCGGCTGACTCTTCAATGGGACAATCATGAAACACAATAGAATGGCTGAATTTCAACTGATGTGCCTTACCTATGCATGTAATTGCTACCCATAGCGGAGAAAAATATACAGCGACGCAAGTCGTGCGTGTGTCCGTTCAAAGATGATGGTTTTGAGCTGTTGCGTATGGAATAATCACGACTTGAAGAAGCCTGCGTGCTGCACCTGTGATTACATCTTATTTTTTTTATTTTAAACTGGTTGTTTTTCATTGTCGTTTTCCAGCAGAGAAACGGCGAGCGAAGCAGGGGGGCATATGCAAAACCTTTCAACCCCCCCCCCTCACGAACCCTCAGAGACAAATATTATTAGTTTATTTCATTTTCTGGAGGGTGGTAGAAAACTTTAAAGACAGTGGCGTGTCTTCCAGCTTTATGTCATTGTAGTCCCATTATATACGCTCTAAGCACACTCAAAGAAAACAACAAACAAACGTATTCTCGTTGTCATGAACAAGAACAGCCCTTTGTTTTGTCATTCGTGACAAAACAAAGATCCTAAACAGTGCAATGCCCACAGAAGATTAAATGAACGAAGATAATTTAAGCCGGTCTTTTGAATTCAATTTTTTTTTTACTAATTTCCTCATAAAAGTTTGCTCTGAAACTAAAAATACAGTTATTGACCAAAAAAAAATATATTTTCCTTGTGAAAAGAAAACACGTCCAAGTACACAAGTCCTGTTTCATAAAAATATTTACATCGTAAGTTTGTTCGTTTTAGAATTTTCACGCAAAGCTACACATAAACGTTCCTAATTTTGAACCGATAAGCTAGAGGTAAGGCAGCCAGTCAACAGCATCCACCGTCAGCTCTTGTCTGACCGAATAGTGGTATCGTACTGTTACTCTTGTAGTGCACCCAGAAGGAAAAGTGCAGTGTTTTTGTTGTTGTTTTTTTTCAGCAACCATGAGTTCTAGATTCTTGGTAACTTTCAGCCAGACTTACTTAAAAGGCCTTTACTAATCAGACTCCTATTCAGCCAGACTTACTTAAAAGGCCTTTACTAATCAGACTCCTATTCAGCCAGACTTACTTAAAAGGCCTTTACTAATCAGACTCCTATTCAGCCAGACTTACTTAAAAGGCCTTTACTAATCAGACTCCTATTCAGCCAGACTTACTTAAAAGGCCCTTACTAATCAGACTCCTATTCAGCCAGACTTACTTAAAAGGTCTTTACTAATCAGTCTCCTACAAAGAACCAGCCTGAATACGATACAAAATAACATACGGGCATTTGTCAGTAAATCTTGATGGAGTCGGACAATCGCTATCGGCTAATGTGTTGAATTGTAAATCAGAACCTTAACACGTTCTGCACATTGAGTTGTAGCCGCGGTATAAAAGTCAATCTCATTATTCGGTTCTAGGTGCCGGACACAAGCCCTTATGGAAGCAGGTGCTGCTTATTGATTGTCTTTCCTATGTTACGTGATGTCTCTGACCTAGACATTTAGTCCATGTTTGTAGTAGCGGAACAATGAAAGATGTACTGTTTTAGAAGATAAAGGCTTCATTCGATGTTAAAGTAGCGTAATATAATCATACAACGGACCTAGTTTATAAATAAATTGTAACAGCTCATGAACAAAGTGGAGTTAAAGGTTTCACGACACACAAATGTAACCTCTTTCAATCACGTGATCATGTGTAACTGACATTTATCTAACTCTCTACTAGGTCCCCGGTAGCTTAGCCTAGTAAAGAAGTAAAAGAAGTGGAGTTGAAGGTTTCACGACACACAAATGTAACCTCTTTCAATCACGTGATCATGTGTAACTGACATTTATCTAACTCTCTACTAGGTCCCCGGTAGCTTAGCCTAGTAAAGAAGTACATAAGAAACGAGAGTATAAGCACGTCTACTCTCGGCGGGGGAGTAACCACCGGACGTTGTCTTGTGAAATACAGCTACCAATGAACTACAAAAGGAAATAAGAGTAATAGCGCTGCAACCTGATTCCTTGACCGCACTGTAATATTATCAGTAGGGCAAGGTAACCACTAATCATTTCTCGTTTTAGTGGTCAGGTGACGTATTCTTACTAACCCTCTTCTTCCCCGCTACATTTCCTTTATAACAATTCCACATTTTTCAACAATTGTTTTGACATTCATCACTTGCAAAACGAACCGCCATTGTTTTGGTTGTTTTTTGTTTTTTTTCTGTTCACCAAACACTGACATAAGCAGTGTGATTCTGTACTGAATTCAAGTCACGTGTATTAGTGGTTACATGACAGTGAGAGCCAGGTAACCAGGCGTAAGATAGTCACCGGACGTGTGTAATAATAACAAAAAAAATGTTGTCTAGTTCGTCATTGACTTTAAGTTATTCCAATCATTTAGTTTTGAAATAAATATGAGAGTAAGGATTTCTTATACAGTTTCCTTTCAATCAGCCTAATAGCTCTCAGTTCAGTATCTTCCAGAATACGTGGGATATGAATTGTTGTAGTTAATGGTGTTATTAGAAATACTAAGCTCCTGTACCTGTTTCTTTTCTTTCTAACAGGATGAATTAACATGAACTTTTTTAAGAGAAAGATCTTGATTTTGACATTGAGTTTAATTAAACCTCCCATCAATACCTTGTCCCCGAGTCGTCGAAGTTTTGAGTGGCTAACTGCTTTTTAGAACGAAGTGAGGGTGCAGAGTTATGAACTGTCCACAAGTGCTAAATGGATGAACACTTTTCCAAAATTCCCTGAGGGTTTTTTTTTACTTGTAATGAGAAAAGTTCTTATCGGAACACCGAATACTCGAAATTCAGAGAATACTGTTTACACGCCATCGAAGTAATTCAAGGTTAGATTAAGTTTTCTCCTCTCTCTCCAGTATATTATGATCGTCTTTCGACCATTAGGACATGTGATGCATAACCTTTCCAGACAAACTACTCACCTTCCCTTTCCTGTTGGAAAGTCAGAGTGGGTCGGACAGGTGGCGACTGTTCTAAGAGGTGCAGACAACCGTAACGCTCGAGATCACACATCATACCGAAAGCGATATTCAAGTATCAGGTGCACGATGTTTAAAAACATGGTTCGTACTGAGTCTTGAAAGTTGAGGAACATTTCCCAAGATATTTCTATATTTCTACACTAAACGAAGCAAATTACAAATGATGATGAGTGATATGTATAAATTAAAACACTATATAAAATATGCATGTGCCCACAGGTAAAAAACTGGCGTTTAAATCCCACACACACCGAAGCAGAAAAAATATAACAGTTTTGTCGAAAGAATACTCGTATAATGGTGCAAACAAGCAAAGTCGTTTCTTTTTCTCAAGTTTCAAGATATAAAGAAACGTAGTTAACTGAAGTCAACGAAATTATATTATGGCGTAACAATCTAACAAAATCCCACACTAAAAGCGATATAATAAAAGAGGCTGCCAGCGCACGTCTTTTAAAATTGATGCCTCTCGTGTCACGATACAACGGATAAGAATGACCACTGCTGCCTTCAAGGTAAACTGATGTTCAAATACCTTGGAAATTTAGTTAAGAAGAAATCGGGTGGAGTTGCATAACTTCAGTTAGTCGTGACAGTTAGGATGAGTGGTGTGACGAAACCTGAAGACTCACATCATGGGCTTTCTTTGTAATGGCTATACGTGAAGAAAGGTCCACAGAGGTAGGCACAGGAAAATTATAGCGGGTGGGGCGCTGCTGGTGACCATCACTAGAAATCTGTTTTTCTGGGCGAAGCTGGTAAATCCCTGTAATTTATGCGCGCGCACGTGATAAGCACAGCTGCTGAAAGAATATCCTTGCGCTGACTAAACTGTTCTAATCCGAATGACAAGTGATATATTAACGTTGCTGGTGGTCTTGAGGGATTTCCAATCATGTTCATCTGGTTCTTGCTTTTCCAAACGTACAGAAAATTGAGTGGGAGTATTAAAACCGTTTCTGGTTATATTGGCTAGACTATTATGTGAATAATGTAAATGTTATTTAAAAGAGTTCGCAAAAAAAAAAGACAGACTTAAAATACCATTGTGCATATTATGCATAAAATGCGAGAAAAAAAAATAAGAATAATACAACAGAAACAAGAACAAACAAACCCGAATACGACATTAGTTTACATGACAGGTTTTCTGGAGTCGACAAGTTCGAACAAGAGATTTGCATGAAACGTCTAGGATTAAAATCATCCAAATATTGCTTGTAAGTTAGGAATGATCCAGACTGCTGATATGACATATTCAACGAAATTAATCTATTTTAAAATAAAAATAATATAAGGTAATCATATAAACTACGTGCTATGCTTATGAAATAAATCACGAATATAAAGGTTGACTCATCTGTTTAGGGTTAGAAGTTTGGAGTGATTAGACGGTGAAAGTGCCAATAAGTAAAGATGTAAAATTGTCAATGCCTTGTAAAACTTTATAAATACAGAATTAACAATGCCTTTATAGGTGAAACTATGGTATGAATGAGTGAAATAGTTGTGAAACGTACACTTACTGTTATTTTCCTCCATTTTGAAATATGTCAGTATCGAGTTCTAGCGACCAAAATTATATTTTACCAATAGTGCTGAGTCCAAGTCTGTTTCGTTCAATACAAACGTTGTCAGTCGTACACAACTTGCCGACGGGCTAGAAGAACAACATACAGAACCTGCTACAAGCATGTACGATGTTTTTGGAGAACGACAAGTGAGACACACACGTGTCCATGAATAATCTGTTGTTTTTTTACACAGAAGCCGATGCTTTTGAGGCTAAAGAGAATGATAAACAAAACTTGTATTTATGTTTGTAAAAGTATTGTGATGGAAAAGGCGACGTTCGTGCATCTTAGCAAATTGCAGTTGGAATCTTTGAATGCACGGGAAGTTTTCAACACCATCCATCAATTTCACACACACACACACAACCAACAACCAGGGACATAATGAGAGGTTACTAAGATGTAGAGAAAGTAACAAAATTGGAATTCATGACGTTCTTTGCTGAGACAAAGCAGTGCTTTGGTAAAGATATGCGAACCATTAAAATATAATATGTAATCTTAAGTTAATCGCTGAATAGTCAAAATTCTTTGTAAAATAAACGAAGATATAGAAAAAATAGAGGGGAGTAGGTTTCAAGTAAAAGGAGTAATAGGGGGTGGGTGGGAAATATCTGCGTATAATTTCTTGTGCATGATGAGAGGGAAGCAGTCATAGTGAATAGTTGTAGAAACGCCATTGTTGCCCTGGGCAATAAACTACCAGCAAAACTTATCGATACTCTTGTATACAAGTCATAACCTTCTTCAGTCACGTAACACCAATTGTGTGTGTGTGTGTGCATACCCAATATATCTATATACAACACCTCTTACATAACGTTTTTTGCTGTTCGTATTATGTTAATATAGGTTGATTTTTTTTATTCTTCAGTAACTACACTGTTTCAATGTAGCAACTAGAATAATATATATGTGTAATCAGTAAATATAATATTATCAGCTTTATATGCAAGGAAAATAGTACCATCTTTTAACTTGCTTACAAACACCACCTGGTTTTCTATTTCGTCAGGGAAAATTCGTGACTGAAGAAGATGAGCGAAGTGAGGGTTCGTGGGATCAAGTGACGTGAACAGAAGTCAAGAACGAAGATTTAATGTTTTGTGTGTTGAGAATTTATAACTTGTAACTGACAGAATAAATTGTTATTAAAATATTACTGAATACGAGAACATAATAAACGTATAATCGTAATACGTGTTTCTAACTGAGAGGTAAGAACAGTTTTATTTTAAAATACTTCACCCGATCTGTAACAACTACTCTGAATTAAGTACAAGTATTATTTGTTAATCGCAACGTTTTTGATATATTGCATGAATAAAATAGAAATACTTGTAATCATTTGTTAAATACACTAGAAGTAAAAGCACTCCAATTTCTTTTTAAATTATCATTTTTCGTTTATAAATAAACTTGGTACATTCACACACCGAACTAACCCAGGATTTAACTCTTATCGTGATCAACCATTTCATTGTTGGTTCTCGTTTTTATAATCAG
>NW_013665764.1:74984-80872 GCF_000517525.1 Limulus polyphemus
CGTTTTTAGATCAGTTTGGTACATTCACACACCGAACTAACCCAGGATTTAACTCTTATCGTGATCAACCATTTCATTGTTGGTTCTCGTTTTTATATCAGTTTGGTACATTCACACACCGAACTAACCCAGGATTTAACTTTTATCGTGATCAACCATTTCATTGTTGGTTCTCCTTTTTATATCAGTTTGGTACATTCACACACCGAACTAACCCAGGATTTAACTATTATCGTGATCAACCATTTCATTGTTGGTTCTCGTTTTTATATCAGTTTGGTACATTCACACACCGAACTAACCCAGGATTTAACTCTTATCGTGATCAACCATTTTATTGTTGGTTCTCGTTTTTAGATCAGTTTAGTACAGTCATAGACCAAAGTAACTCAGGGTTTATTCCTCTCATGAGTATTTTCTAGCGAAAATGGTTAAAATAAACAAAAATAAAGAGTCAGTTTAAGTCTCGAAGGTACGAGTTTGAACACGACGAAATCCAGGAAAAAGCTTGTCAAAAAACAACAATACATTATTGTAAAAACAGTGCAAGGAAGTGTTTGGAGCAACAAGTTTCAATTTTGGCCTAGTGTTTTCTAATTTATATACTACAGGTAAAGACGTGTGAAACACTTTTATTTATTAGTCATTTCCAACAGTCGGAAGTAGCTTGACTGATACTGTGACTCCTACAGAAAGAATTCTCATGACACAGATAACGTAAACGTACGGGTTCACCACAACTGACGCACGACTAATGTGAGAAGCTGCGGCTCGGAAGATCAGCGGATCCCGGAAAGAACCAATTACTTCAGGCAGTTGGGAACTAGTCCTACCGAAACAATGGAGTGGATCCTCAGTTGAAATTTCAAAATTATCAATTAACTTACGTATGTACTAGTTGTTAGAATTACAAGGAAACCGATCCTCGGTTTAAATATTTTGGTTACGTATAGCAACCATGTTTAATAAATTCAAACCCGAAACGGTCTCCGATATATTAGTTGGTTAATTCACAGTTTCAACATCTTAGTGATAGTTTAACGAAAACCCCAGTGCCTGAACACAACAGTAGGCACTCTTTGTACAAATAAATAAATAAATCGGAAATGAGCGTGATTTTTGCGCTAAATAGTCACACAGGATACGAAACTTACGACCAAAATTTAGGTTTCACTTAAGTTATTTTCTTTTATACAAATAAATATCGTTATCGGTTTGCCAATAGCATTTCATGTTACTTATAAAAAACCTGGTACTAGCAAGTATTAGAGACGTAACCATCAGGTGACCCCGAACATCGTGTTATTGTTTATAAAAACTACTTATCCAATGGCTGTCCGTGAACTATATTTTTGTACACTCACTGTGTCTTACGTTAATGTAACCTAGGTGACCCGAACATCGTGTTATTGTTTATAAAAACTACTTATCCGATGACTGTCCGTGAACTATATTTTTGTATACTCACTATGTCTTACGTTAATGTAACCTAGGTGACCCGAACATCGTGTTATTGTTTATAAAAACTACTTATCTAATGACTGTCCGTGAACTATATTTTTGTACACTTACCATGTCTTACGCTAATGTAACCTACCTGTACATAGAGTCAATGTCCACAAACGCAACAATGACAAATTTATCTTCATCTTTTTCCCGACTAGCCCTGTCAACTTCTCTGTCAAAATCTACCTCTTCGTCTCACAGCAAAAGTTTATAACAAAATGTTCTTTTCCGCCTTTCAGCTTGTAAAGCAATAGTCTACCAATGACTGGATTACCGGCGTCCAGACATCAATACTGCACCAGATAAACCCTCTATACCTGCGCTTTAACGACAAATCACCCGGTCATAAGCTCTTCGAGAATAAGGAATAGACTTCTCACTTCCCCCTCAACCGGTGCACTTCTGGTTACGCCTACCAAGCAGGTACTCCGTCTTAACACTTCACACAACAAACGTTGTGTTGTACCGCGTAAACAATATAGTTCGGCTAAAGAAAATATATTTAATACACAAAAATCTTACTTAAAAATATCTTATTTATATTCCAAACAAAAGAAAGTGCAAAAAATGTATCTTGATATATATATACACACACACACACATAATCAAGATTTTTTTTAACTTTCTTAGGTTTTTGCTGAAGTGTGGATACAAGAAAACGGATTGGAGGACAACTGCTCCCGTAGGAAAGTTCCCCCGGACAACTGACCCCTAAAGCTATATCTTATATTAATATAACTGACTAAAATAGGAAAAAAAACAATACATGTAATTACATTATGTATAGTTCAACATTCTTATTTTATTACAATAAACAAAACTTAACACGAAACCGGTGTTGTTTTTTCTCCTACTTAAACAGTTTTAGATAATTCAGTCTTTTATGAAATACAAGAAATATGTATTATTTTTTCCCTATTTCAGTGAGTTATATTATTATAATAATATACGGCTGTGGGGAGTAGTTGTCCGGGGGGGGGGGAGTGGTCAGGTTACCAAGAAAACGCTAGAGGATACAGCGGATTCTCTTGTTTCGTATTTACTTTCCGTTTTTAGGAGTGGGCTGTTTCTAGTTAAATGTAAATATATATATATATATTCACGCTAGAGGATACAGCGGATTCTCTTGTTTCGTATTTACTTTCCGTTTTTTGGAGTGGGCTGTTTCTAGTTAAATGTAAATATATATATATATATTCACGCTAGAGGATACAGCGGATTCTCTTGTTTCGTATTTACTTTCCGTTTTTAGGAGTGGGCTGTTTCTAGTTAAATGTAAATATATATATATATTCAAATTAACCCATGTTTTACCACCAAAGAGCTTTTAACTTAATTACAACACACACAGACACACATAAATAAATATATATATATTCAGCTTAGCTATCTATTTATTTCACGTGTTTCAGCGGAATTATTTACTATCTTTTTTTATTATTTAAAATGAATTTGTGTAAAATATTTAAAAAATAGTATAATTTAATAAACAGATTTTCAAATGCTTCTCTGGGGGCGAGAATGGCCTTGTTTTTGATATATATTAGAATTGTGAATCCGCGAATTCTTGGTTCGCGTTTAATTGCCACAAAAAGAAACAAACAAAAACACATTTCACACTTTGGAGTCGTGGGTACGTTATGAAAGTGACTGTCAAATCCCCACTACGGGTCTGACAGGAGTTGGAAGTGGAAGGCGCGGACTTGCTACCTTCTCTTTATTCAGAATTAGGGGCGGTTATGAGGACATGTGAAGATAAATATTTATGCTAAACAAAATATTAAACTATGAGTTAAATATATATATATTTTCATTTTTCACGCCAAAATTTTCCAATATAAAAATCCAATGTTATTTTAAAGTACACCTCTATTTCAATTTTTACACTATTTTCTATTAAGATTATTGACTGTCAATTTATACTTATGTAAAAGTAAACGTTATGTTTACCCTTTCTTTACTTTTTCCCATCAATAATCACCGGAATTAAAGATAAAATAGTAACAATAATAAGCTGGAAAATAAAAGTTGAACTTAAATAGCATAGGGAAAAGTAAAAAAATGGCTATAAATTATAACGCTAAACATAAGATATCTTATGATGAAACATATGGAAAGCAATAGTGTTATTGGTAGGATTATTATATGCATTGTACAGAAGAAGCAACACAAGGACATGGTATTAGTTTCGTTAATGTGGCTATTTCTTAACACTGTCCATTTTGACGTACTTAAGTTACGATTAACATGTGCTATATACCGACAGTTGTTTTTATTTTTGAGTTCTTCTTCACGCCGTGGGAAGATGCACACCTGTTTATAGACGTGTGAAAATCCTCCTCATGGCAATAGCTTTTATTGCAGGTACAATATATCAATACTTCCTGGGGAATTTAGGGCCATTTGTTAATATCCACACTTTGTACAACCGATCAAAATACAGTATTTGAGTTCACGTTAATTGAAACATTTTGCGCACGTGGGCTAAACAGCTAAGTCAGAAACTAAATACCCCCCTTCCCTCCACATGTTTCAGGTATAGGCCAGAGACAGCAGCGCCAGCCAGATAACGGGATTGACTTTTACTTTCATAACACACAGATAGCTAAAAGTGCGTAGCTTATTAAAGGGAAACATATTTTGAAACTTGGACCTGTGGATCAGCAGCCTGGAACACTAACCACAGAGTTAGTTTAATTTACTATTTTATTATCAAGGAAATATTTGTGCATTTTTACCTTCATGTTTTCTATATTATAAATACGTGTTCAAAACGCATAAAAACTAAATAAAAAACAACAAAAAAATTAGTTCATAATGCATAATTGATTGTTTTACCAATTACAGTCTCTTTCAATCGTACGTACGATAATTCAACACAAAATTTCAATAATAGGTTGTATCTAAATTTTTCTTTCAACAAATATCGAGTGAATTGTAAATCAATTTAATACGCAAAGAATAAAATTACATTAGATTCGCCAGATAGCCTGAGTTAGGGCGCTTGACTCGCAATCTGAGGATCGCGGGTTCGAATCCCTGATCTAACAAACATGCTCACCCTTTCAGACGTGGGAGTATTATAATGTGACGATCAATCCCGCTATTTGTTGGTAAAAGAGTAGCCCAAGAGTTGGCGGTGGGTTGTGATGAATAGCTGCATTCCCTCTAGTCTTTTATTGATAAATCAGGGACGGCTAGCGCAGATAGCCCTCGTGTAGCTTTGCGCGAAATTCAAAACCAAACCAAGATTTGCCAGACTCATATGTAGAATTCCATTATTTGCTTCGGCTGCTGACAACGAGCTTGAAATCCAATCAGTGCACGCCTCAAACTTTTCTCCCATTTTGATTGGACCAAATATTATGGTACACTTCTAAGAATATCCACCTGTGATAACACACTTGATCTAGTTTCAAATGTCCAATTGTATTCAACAGAAAAGCTTACGTAATTCCTATCAAAAATATGTGTGGATTTTCAAAAAGCATACTGTTATCTCGAATTCTTATTACTCGTTAATCTACTTTAACATTTTCAGGTGATTAACTTATAATAATGATAATAATAAGATGAAAAAAAAGCAAAAGAATTTTCAAGCGTTTTGATCATTATGTCGAAGAGGTAACAGGCCTGTCATTTTATCAGTTTACTATCTTTTATTATTACCGTAATAAAAACCAAACGCTATCTTTATCTGTTTGATATCTTCAACCTTATGGACCCCATGGACCAAACTGTCTGGCCAGAGACTCCGAGGTTAATTTTCATTTATTCTTGGCAGTGATTTTGATTTTAAATATTTTAAGACAATCAGGGGGGAGGGGGTTCAGAAACTATTGTTTCTCTTCGCCCCACTCGCGGAATTAGGATTAATTCTTTTAGTGCATGAGGCAGGTTTTAAGCAAGTGGCAGAGACGTTAAGTAGCTTGGTTGAGATTTACTAGCAAAGTGTTAAGGTTAAGACATTGCTATACTTAATTTAAATGCATTACTCAGCGGCATTTAGTACCTTTGGGGGTATTGCACTGACGTCAAAAGGTCACACAATCTATAGTTTACTCCGCTATATTAGACGTCAGGCTCGATGACGAGGAACCCACTTTGAGACAAATAATGGCTGGAGACGGCTTGAATGGGTAATGAAGAAAAACTTTAATATAAGTTTAACATAACAGCAAATGTAAAACGTTTTGACAAGGTTTTGTCATCATCAGGTACAAGTACTTTACACTGACACGGATATATATATATATACAGTATTGAACAAAGAAGTCACATGACCGGAACTGTTGTGAAACTCAGAAGAGGTATCTTGGCACACCGGGGTGTCGGTTTAGAGTAGGGTTGTTTGTTCAATTAAGATGGATTCCTTGATTTTC
>NW_013665764.1:81159-84032 GCF_000517525.1 Limulus polyphemus
CTGTGTTTTTAATAGATATAATATGGTGTTTTTGAGTTGCAATGGTGAAAAACATGGGACGGTTTTTATTGTGTTCTTTCAATTTTCCAATTTTCTTCCTGTAGAATTTTGGGCAGTTACTGCATGTTATTTTGTAAATGACGTTGGTATTGTGTGATTCTAAATATTTTTTGTTTAGTAACGATTTTAATTTAGGGCCGGGTTTTTATTAAAGTTTTTCTTCATTACCCATTCAAGCCGTCTCCAGCCATTATTAGACTTCAGGTGCTTACATTTGTCTTAGGTGAAAATAGCCCTCCCACCTTACCCCCAGTGACTTAACAGTAACTCTGAGAACTTAGAACGCTAACAACCAAGTTGCAATACCCGACAGGAGAGATAGTACATTGTTTTGCTATGCGCTTCACAACAAACAAACAAATTTAGGTGGAAATGGTAAATTTGTTTTTTAATATCGTGTTATCTGACGTCTTACATCGTCTCAGCCGTATGCATATAAAATAATATATAGAATACCTGAGTAGCCGTAGAGTTTCGGATCTGTATTTTTTTATTTTTTTACCAAAGACGAGGATTACGCCATTGAAAGCATGTAAAACCTATAGAATCTATTGTAATAATACTCAGTTTTTGTGTCTCCTGAAAATGCGAGCGCACTTTACAATCTAAATGCGAATGCGCGAGCACTTCATTTCAGCGGAAGTAAACAAAAGACGGATGTAAATATACTTCAGTATACGTTCTACGGCATATTCAAAGCTTAACAAAATTTTTAAGTAGGTGTAAAGTTAGGTTGTAGAATAATATTACGAGTTTATTTATTGATAGTATTAAGTACGGTAAAGTTCAGCCTAATTAAACTAAGCATAAAACATACACGAGTTACAGTGTTAATTTATCTCTTTATCGAATGTAGGCCATACTTAATAAAGACTTAAATAATGCTAGGCCTGGGAGAAATGGACTTGTATATTCTGGTGTCTGCGATTAGAATTATTTTGTATTATTCTATTAATCCTGTATTTAAAGAAGTACTGTTGCAATAAAGATACTGATTTGTGAATCTCTGCTAGTCTTGAATTATATGAATTGTAGTAAGGGAATGTTTGGCGTTTAATTCACAGAAAGCTTTGTAACGTCACATGGAGGTATTTTATACAGTTACTTTGACCGAAAAGCGGGATTTAGTGTTACAGACAGTTACGATGTCACAAAACTCAAAAAGCGTAGACAAATCACTGCTCAAGTTTTGGACCTTTGGATCTGCAGCCCGGCACGCTAACCCCTTGGCCACACCTCGCCATATCTCAATATAAAAATAATAAATATAAATATTTTATCAAGACTAATTATCTTTAGAAAAGGAGTTTGAATATTATTATTATTATGAGAAGAAAATTAATATAGTAATTAAAATTGCAAGTAACTTAGTTTGCATGTGTAAATTTTGCGATAAAATAGGGCCATAAACTGTTAATAATGTCAGTAAAAATATTATGTTTTCATAACTTTCTTTGGGAATTTAAAAGGCGATCGGTATGAAAGGAATATTTGTGAAATATAAAACTGCTAATAAAAATGTGATTCTCCTGTTTCTCGTTTTGGGTTTTTAGAAAATCCGAATTTACTTTGAACATTAGAACTCAACAGAGAAATATTGGAATCCATTAGCAATAAAACAATTGAAAAATGTGACTTTAGAAAGTAGCTTCCAAGTCTATTTAAGTGAGAACGACGACGTTTCTGCTTTAATAGTACATTTTTTTTTTGGCTAAACTAACATCCATGTTCGAATACCATTGACTAGGATCAAGTTAACGCTTCGGATTATATAATATAGGTTTAGATTTTATACTAGAAACTTTATTTTTTACTTTCGTTCTAAAACGTTCCTAAGTCAACTTATTAATCACAATAGTCTCGTCTTTCTACCATGTTCGAATACCATTGACTAGGATCAAGTTAACGCTTCGGATTATATAATATAGGTTTAGATTTTATACTAGAAACTTTATTTTTTACTTTCGTTCTAAAACGTTCCCAAGTCAACTTATTAATCACAATAGTCTCGTCTTTCTAAAGCAAGTAGACATTGGTCTTTAACCGGAGTTATCCGTGATTTAAATAATAGAGTTGCGAGATAATTCGAAACGATTAACTTGTTTCAAGGCAGGTTTAACTTGCTGATTCATTCAACGACATCTTCTATAATGCTGACATGAGGGCTTTACGGGTGTTTCCTTAAACAACGCGCTCCAACTAAACATGTCATACGACGCAATGTGTTCCAGAAGGAATTATTTTCGCAGTACCTGTAATTAGGGAGGTTCCCTTAAGTTCTTTTGTCATCCACCCATCCCGTTTCTCCACCAACTGAATAAACAGAGAAAACAAGTCCAAGCTTGGTGGTTCCGTACAGAGGACTGTGAGTACAATGCTTACCAGCATGAAATTTAATTTGAGGGTGGATGAGGGTTAATGACTAGGGTGTTGAGGTGAGTTTGGTTATATGGGCATGTCATTATTCTCCTCCATGTTTGATAGAGTGCAGTTCTAGAAGTACTACGGTAGAGTATCTAAACATATGTCCAGTTTGTTGTTTCATTGGGTCAGTCGCTGGTCAAAAAACTTACGAAAAAATTGATCCATATATTTTATTATAAACATCAAAAATTTAAACTATATTTATTCGTATCCGTGCTTAACTTCTAAAGGATTTCTTTGGACCTGAGATCTGGAAGTTATTTTCGATTTTGTTTTTCATAAACGCGGAAACTTTAAAATTGATTTTAAAACTTCCCTGGTTGCATAGTGAATTGGTTGATATAGATAACAATATTACTTCCATCCAGCGCAATCTCAAGCAAGAGATT
>NW_013665764.1:84050-88433 GCF_000517525.1 Limulus polyphemus
CCCCCCCCCCCATCTTTTGATAGAAATGAAGCACTCTTCATCATCATGCATTACAAAGGTACTCAATATTCAAAGTTTTAAAGCACTTACTATTCATATATTTAACCACAATGAGATATTTCTGAAATTAAATTTTTTCGACAACGCTATAGTTTGAAGAATGTCCCTCATGTTTATATATATCTTTCGTTAGATTTATAGTATTGTATAAAATTTGAATACATGCATATATACATAGAGAGAGAGATTCTTGCTTATTTATGAGAAAACGGAGTGAAAAAGTGAACATGTGGTAAAATCAAAGTAAGTAAATGACGAGTTATGAACATTTATAGACAAAGGATTTTGTTTGTAATTAAGCACAAAGCTACACAATGGGCTATCTGTGCTCTGCCCACCACGGGTATCGAAATCCGGATTCTATAAAATTATTAATCAATAAACATAAATATACTTTCCAATAAATTACTCTACTTTTCTCTTAAATGTAATTTGCTGAAAAACTTTAGAATAAAGATATTTTACACAATAAAGAATGCAACGTATTAATTGGAATTTCGACTTGCTTCGTTTTTTTTAAAGCACAAAGCTACACAATAATTCCTCTGTACTTTGCGAACCCTGAATGTTAGCGTTATAAACATTCAAGCTTGTCGTTGAGCCACTTTGGAAATTTCAGGCAGAAAAAACGTAATAAACTATACTGCCTTATTAGGAAAGAAGTAAGTGATATTTTAGAGTTGTTTGCAAAAACTACATAGCCATGTATATCAAGCCCTAGCATATCCTATAGAGTGAAACATTCTATCGTGTTAAAACTACATAAACGTGCACATGAAGCCCTCGTTATAAAGTCCCAGGACATACTACAGGGTGATACATTCTGTCGTGTTAAAACTACATAAACATACACATGAAGCCCTTGTTATAAAGCCCCAGAACATACTACAGGGTGATACATTCTATCGTGTTAAAACTACATAAACATACACATGAAGCCCTCGTTATAAAGTCCCAGAACATACTACAGGGTGATACATTCTATCGTGTTAAAACTACATAAACATACACATGAAGCCCTCGGTATAAAACCCCAGGACATACTACAGGGTGATACATTCTGTCGTGTTAAAACTACATAAACATACACATGAAGCCCTCGTGCTGTTTGTCAGACATGCCAAACCTATTAGCCCTTGGAGTAAAACAATGTGTAGCATTAATGCCGGGATCCTTCTGATGCAAAACCACGCGTTGGATTAACACCAGGATCATTCTGATGCAAACCCTTGTATATTATTAATACCATCATCACCTTGATACCAAACCGCGTGCAGGGCTAACATTGTGATAACATTACTTAAATAAAACGAAGATGTTTGGTTTCTAAGTTTGGATTCTGGACCAGTCTTGAGTTTGTTTGAGTTGTGTAAGTTATGTAATTCCTAACGAGAGTAACTTAAAAAAAAGTATAAAAGCAGAAACAATGCAACATCTGTTGGCCATAAAAAACCGCGATATAATATACATTGAAAACGTGTAAGCTGTTGCATACTCATATACCTTGAAAAACCACCTGTAAACGTGTCAATAACCCTGAGACAACGGCGACTTTCGGGTTCAAAAACCGGATCTCACTGAAAATAATAAGATACATTATATTCTAGTTTGGAACTACGGCTCACAATAATTAATGTAAATTATTGAAAGAATTGGCAAATTATGTGAATAAGTGTAGAAGTAAATGATAAGAAGCTAGTCGGTAAGTTAGACATTTTTTTTTTCCGATTTAACCGCTACTTTAAAAGTAAGTGTTCGATTGTTTGTGTTTGTTTCAAAGTAAAGCCATATTGGGTTATCTGCTATGTCCACCTCAGGTAGTCGATAGCCAGATGTTAGTGTTGGAAGTCCGTTGATTTAGTGCTGTCACACCGGGAGACTTTGAATATAAGAGACATATAACAGTTCATTTGTTTGTTTGGTTTAGCGTAAAGCTACAAAATAGGCTATCTGCGCTCTGCCCACAAGTGAGGATGTAACTCTGAATTCGAAGTCCATACACTTATCGCCGACCCACTGAGGGACATAAACAGTTGAATTCAAAGTACTGTTATTTTCAATCTGAAAAGCACTTCAAACGACAAGTGTGCTATATTGCCAAGAGGTCAGAGACTGTAAAATTAAAGCACAGCCATCCCTAATTCAGATTAGCTCACTAGCAGACACAGCTGAATTGTTGCTCTCCAATTCAGCTCTGTCTGCTGCCATTCGACTATTCTTAACCAAACAGCGGACGTTGCTGTCAGAGTAATAACGCTCTCTAAACGGAAAGAGCAGAGCTTATTCAGGAGCTTATCGAGGCTTGAATCTTGAACCTTGCGATCGGAAGCCTGACAAGCTAACCGCAGGGCCACTCCTGGCCCTTTATCATGTGAGCTGATATCTTTCTTATTCCAGTTTACATTGTTATCACGAATCAGAGAGTGCCCCGAGTATGTTATTTGGTCAGAATTTATTTCAATTATTAAAAACGAATGTCAGTTTATAATCGTATTTTAATTAACGTGACCCAGTAAACATGCCCAGCTTTAATTTTTTTTTAAAAATGAATATTTGAAAACATTTATCCCTGTTAGTGAAAGTATAGCAGCTAAAACTAGAGAGGCATAATCAATTAGAGGAGCACTGAGCAGAGCGCATACCTCCGCCACGCAGCATTGATCATATTCGACTCTCAAAATATACGAAAATGTATCCGTATGTTCGCTGTTTTCAACAAACACGAACCATTTTTGGCAGGACAATGAGGGATAATATTTTACATATGTTCACCAAGTTCCAGAAAAAAATCCAATCATTTTTGACTGCGTTATCAATGAAAAATAGCATGACAAATATGTTCCCATACCAGATAGGAGATTTTATTTTGATTTTCGTGACATTCACCTTTGACCTTGACCTTCCAGAAACTAATCACTTCTAAGTTTAGTCATAGTTCAAATGCATACCAACTTTCGTCCAAATCCATTCAGCCGTTTTCAAGAAATTTTGCTGACAAACAAACACACACAGACAGGTACGAAAACATAACCTCCATCCACCTTCTGTGGTGAAGGTAGCAAAAAATAAGGTAAGATAGTTCAATACTTAAAATAAAACAGAAAATGTTATCTTTAAGACCAGGCTGCAAGACCATATCTCAGTGTATCTTAACCATACAACTTATGCAGGAACTCAGTTTTAACACGTAAGGTACGTGTTAAAGTAACTGTATATAAGAGCTGAGTCAGGGGAGCTTAACGAACTCCGTTGGAGTTAAATACGGTGTAGTTATAACGTTTAGGGTGTAAAAGTCGAGAAAGCTGGTTTAAAGGCTTATAATGGAATGTCATCAGAAAGGTAAACTTGGAAAACAACACCTATCATATTTTCTATGAACAAGGGGGTGGAGTGAGAGTCATACATGTAAACCGGATGTTTATTCTAATCACAAGTACTGCCCTTGTCACCAGTAATCCCCCCCTTCCACCCTTTTGTCGAATACTTTAAAACTATTTATTGTTACACCCACAGAAGAAAGATTTTTCTTCGTATAAAAATTATTCTTTCTTAAACTTTAGAATTTTCATCAATAACGCTATAAGGTTTTCGATTTAGGTTGGCCAGACTTGACCTAGTAGTTATTGTATCCAGACTGTGGATCCGAGGATTCATAGTTCGCATTTTGTCGTGACAAAAATGCGCTATAAGAATCTCGGTAAAATTCCACTATTCGGTTTCACAATAGTTGGCGGCTGTGAGCAGATTGCCTTAGTTTAGTTTTCGCGGTCGAAATGTTAACAATAACCCACAGCTTTCGCAACATTAAAAACTTATTGTATTACTAATAATGGCTGGAGACGGCTTGAATGGGTAACGAAGAAAAACTTTAATATAAATTTAACATAACAGCAAATGTACAACGTTTCGACAAGGTTTTGTCATCATCAGGTACAAGTACTTTACACAGACACGGATATATATATATATACAGTATTGATCAAAGAGGTCACATGACCGGATACTGTTGCAAAACTTAGAAGAGGTATCTAGGCACCCCGGGGTGTTGGTTTAGAGTAGGGTTGTTTTGTTCAATTAAGGTGGATTACTTGATTTTTCGTTTGTTTATGTTGGATTCTTTGTTTAAAATGACTGTGCTTTTAATAGATATACTATGGTTTTTTGAGTTGCAATCGTGAAAAACATGGGATGGTTTTTTATTGTGTTCTGTCAATCTGGTTTCCAATTTTCTTCCTGTTTCTCCTATGTAGAATTCTGGGCAGTTATTGAATGTAACAAAAGGTAAACTCCAACATTCCCCACAATAAAACTCAACTCACAAAC
>NW_013665764.1:89068-93333 GCF_000517525.1 Limulus polyphemus
TTTTAATTTAGGGCCGGGTTTTTGTGAGAATTTGACATTGACAGCAATATTGTGTTTAATGGCTAGTTTTGTTTAAGTGTGGATAATTCTTGAGCTTATTATGAAACATCTCATTTCAAAAATGTTTTTCAAGCAGTTATTGTGGGAGAAATGTAACATTAAACTCGTCTATATGTTGTTATCTTTTACTTTTACTTTCTAGTTGAAAGGTTGAAAAGGGAGTGGTATCTCAAAACTGGTGTTCAGCCCTTCTAACACCTTTAACATTAACAGATCAAAGAACACTGTAACACCAAACAGGCTTGTGACTCAAGATTGAAAACTGGTGTTTAGCCCTTCTACCACCTTTAACATCAACAGATCAAAGAACACTGTAACACCAAACAGGCTTGTGACTTAAGATTGAAAACTGGTGTTTAGCCCTTCTACCACCTTTAACATCAACATATCAAAGAACACTGTAACACCAAACAGGCTTGTGACTCAAGATTGAAAACTGGTGTTTAGCCCTTCTACCACCTTTAACATCAACATATCAAAGAACACTGTAACACCAAACAGGCTTGTGACTCAAGATTGAAAACTGGTGTTTAGCCCGTCTACCACCTTTAACATCAACAGATCAAAGAATACTGTAACACCAAACATACACATAGATCAAGGGGCACTGTAACAACAAATAGGCTTGTGATTAAGGATTGAAAAAAAATTCTTTGAAAAATACGGCGGATCTTGTACAACGCAAAAGTCTAGGGTTCGATTCCTGCGGGGGACAGAGTGTAGATAGCCTTTTGGGTAGCATTACACTAAGCGAAACAATAACAACAACAAAAACAAAACATTGTTGAATCTTTATTATCGTTATAACCGTTTAGTTAAAACTACACTAAAAACGTTTTGAAAGTAGTTCTAGTTAAGCTAACTGTATTGTTTAAGTAATTGCTACATCTTAACATATATCAGATCAATACAAAAGTTTTAATGGCTGGAAAACAATTTATTTTTTACTATAATTATTTTGACGAAGCTGATGAGGGCTGGTCATGGTGTCTTTTGTCTATGGTGAGCTAACAAGTTTTATAATACTATGGTGAGCTTACAAGTTTTATAATACTAGTAAAGATTTACTTTATCCATGACGTACAAGTGACAGATAATTGTGACTAACCTAAAATAAGTATGATCAATCTCTTGACTAGCCCGGAACAAGAAATAGGTTCCTTTTTACCGATCTGCAGTAAGAAGTCAGTCATTTTGACTAATCTGGAATGAGTATGGTCAATCTCTTGACTAACCTGGAATAAGAAATAGGTTCCTTTTTACCGATCTGCAGTAAGAAGTCAGTCATTTTGACTAATCTGAAATGAATATGGTCAATCTCTTGACTAGCCCGGAATAAGAAATAGGTTCCTTTTTACCGATCTGCAGTATAAAGTCAGTCATTTTGACTAATATGGAATGAATGTTCGGTAATTTTAACTAATCTGAAGTAAGTATTTGGTAATTTTGACTAATCTGAAGTAAGTATTTGGTAATTTTGACTAATCTGAAGTAAGTATTTGGTGATTTTGACTAATCTGAAGTAAGTATTTGGTGATTTTGACTAATCTGAAGTAAGTATTTGGTGATTTTGACTAATCTGAAGTAAGTAGTCGGTGATTTTGACTAAGTACAATGAGTGATTGGTCATTTTTGTTTCTAAACTGGAGAAGTAATCGGTTTTCTCAAGCCTGGAGTAAGTTGTTAATTATTTTGGTTAACCTGGTTAAGTAGTCGGTGATTTTGACGAGAACCTGATGCAAACAATGATAATGGTGAAAGTATACTGTTACCACTGTTTTAGATGGATTACAGGATAAATGTATTGCAAAAAATATCCTTCACAGTGAAAAATCCAGGGGATAAGTGATTAAGGACTGCATCCTTAAAAGTTGAGTCATATGTTTGAAAACAAGCATATGTACGGGTATCGGTCCCAGACTGTTATTCTATTACCTTACTGCAGCGTCTACATTACATTAAATATCCCAAGTGACTAATGAAACTACGTCATGTGACAAAAACCTCTGTTTTTAACAAAGGTGAAAGAACATTTCTGATATTTCAAACAATTTACTTCCTAATCGTCTTAGTCGGGATTATTAAATGAAAATCCAGGTTTTCGTCTACCTTAATCCGTAAGAGATTAATACGCCCGTAAGAACACTGACTTGAAAAGTATGTAACACAGTAGTTACAGAACAAACTACATGGATAATAAGTTAACTTCTAAAGAATTGTAAGAGACTATGAAGTGCGTATGAATACTGACGTAAAACGTATGTAACACAGTAGTTACAGAACAAACTACATGGATAATAAGTTAACTTCTAAAGAATTCCTCTAAATGCTATTTAGCAATAGTCTATATACATGTGAGTTTTGAATAATCTGATATTTTGTTATTGTGTTGTGGTTGGACTTTGTCGGTAGTGCTTACGAACATAACAGCGCATAGAAACTGTGTAACTATAGGAGTTTACTCAAGTAATTTTTGATTATTAACTACAAAACACTGGATTTTAATTTTATGGACCTATAGTAGATCTCTCGATTTTGGAGCTGGTAAACCGGGTTCGAATCTCTGCGATACCAGAAAATATTTCCACTATTTTAAGTTATGGGCATACTGCTGACTGGCTGCCTTCCTTCTGGTCTGTAGTTCAAAATTAGGGACGGTGTCAGGTAGACATAAATACAAAATACTTATAATGTTTAATATGCAACTGTAACAATGATACGGAAATAATTGTTTAATAAACGATTTTTTTTGTTTTTTGCCAGGGTAAAAAGGAATAAGATTAGGATGTCAATCGAAACACTAATAAAGATGAAAAGTATTCGGAATTTTATTAAATACAGTATTTTGATACATGTATTTGTAATGGGAGTAATCTGTCTGCTACTTATTGTTTTGGTAGATTACGTCTGTTCATGGTAGTATCTTTCTAAGCCTAGGATACAACAACAGAGTTCAAGAACTTTGACAGCTCGGTTCGTTAAAGACTGGGATTTAAAGACATATAAGAACAAATATACTGAGTAACAGCTCACAATAAAGTCCTTATTTACAAGTAAGTATGAACATTCTAAAACCATAAAAATATCATAGCTGTGTGGGAGATAGGACGCAGAGCAAGCTATGTCTTAAGCCTAATTTTATGTAAAAATATAATCAGAGTTATCATTGTGTCCAAATGTTTAATTTACGTTTGAAGAACGCAATTTTACCTATCTCCTATATATATATATATATATCCTAAATGTCACCAGCAAATGGTATTGAACGAGTAATAGTAATACAAAGTTTAAATACAAGTATAATTGTAAGACTTTAAACCAATACGTTTGGTTATTGCCGAATTGCTTATTCTAGAAAGCCAAATAAAAATGTGGAAAGTTACAGATAACACTTTGCTATTATAATTAGATTCGCTAAGATCTTTCATCCTGTCTCTAATCCAGCCACGAATTAGTTCTATAAGGCAGTGATACAAGAGCATTAATTCCTGGAAACCGCAACCCGGGGGACCAATCACAAGAAAGAGATCATTGTTTGTAGCCAGAAGCTGCAGGCGTGAAATTTAATGCTTTGTGATCACATCTAGGTAGACGTCACGTGCTTAAACTAAATCAAAGTAAAGCTAGAATTCAGAATTTTGACACTCCAAACTTTAAAATTTTACCCGTTGATTCAACTAAAAGCATTGATTTTTCAAGAACAAAATACAAAAAAACAACAACATATGGTTATCATTATTTCTTCACTTAAGAAACTTTAAATCGCTTCAGTTTATTTCGAGAATTTTAAATATCCACGATATGTTTCTTAACGTCGTAAAATATCCTACGAAGCAATTGTAATGTATTATATTTATGAATAAATTTAGAATGATCTAATAATGTAACAAGCCATTTCTATAACCTACTTAACATATTGAATGATTTAATAATGTAACAAGCTATTTCTATAACCTACTTAACATATTGGCCAAGTTCTTCAGAAATTGGTGAAAATAAAGACCAGTAGATAGCTTATTTTGAATATTATTTCAAAGTGTGAATGTTTAAAGGTTTAAAAAGTTAAAATATATCGCGCCCTCTATCGCCAGAATGCTATTTTACATTGTAACTTGACATTTCGTCATACTAGGTTTTAAAATTGTGATGCATTTGTTTTATAAAGTTTATCTAATAATAATAAACTCCAGTAATGTTTAAAAAGT